>NW_026129909.1:112500-152500 GCF_022985175.1 Labeo rohita | reverse complement strand
AATGAATAAAACTGACGAAATGTTAATGACATAGTGAAACTAAATAAAATAAAATAAATTAAAAATACCATGAAAATTTAAAACATTAAACTAAAAACTTTAAAATGTTGTCTTTATTTTACCCGAGTTAAATTACTAAAATTACTACAACTGAAATAAAATAAATAAAAGTTGAACAGAAATATAAAATAAAAATGAAAAAAAAATAAAAAATAAAAAATAAAAAAAAAATAAAATTTACAAAATGTTAATGACATAATAAAACTAAATAGAATAGATTAAATTAAGTTAAATTACTAAAATTTACTAAAATAAAAATTGAAGAGGAACATAAAACAAAAAAGTACCAAAGCACATAACTAAATCACTAAAACCTACAGCTTGAGGTAGAATAAAATGAAAACTAAAAATATGAATAAATACCATAAAAATAAATAAATAATAGTACAATAACTCTCAATCTGATCCTTTTATATTTATGTTTTGTGTGTGTGTGTTTCAATTAGATTTATTTTGTGTTAACATGAAATGTAGTTCATAATTTATTTTACTTTTAGAATGTGATGTGATTAATAAATAAATAAATAAATATTAGAAGTATTAAAAACAGTTTTGTTAACTGAAATATATACACACACATTTAAAAGTACTAAAATTATTAAAACTGAAAAAAAAAAAAAAAATTATTACTAAAACTTAAACTGAAAATACATAAA
Organism: Labeo rohita; assembly: GCF_022985175.1. Lineage (NCBI taxonomy): Eukaryota > Metazoa > Chordata > Actinopteri > Cypriniformes > Cyprinidae > Labeo > Labeo rohita. The sequence continues at coordinate 151,784 of NW_026129909.1, read as the reverse complement.
TAAAAACTACATCAAAATTTAATAATTACTATAATAGTGTATTAATAATACTTAAATGACTCTACAACAAAGGGTGGAGGACTTGGTTTTACTCATCTGATTTACTCTGCAGTGAATGGGTGCCGTTGGAATGAGAGTTCAAACAGTTGATAACAACACCACAACATTTGTTTAAAGCTGTTTTGGCTTGTAAACAGTGCTTGAACTGTGCAGATTTCTCTCCTGATTCAGACAAGACGCCTGTTTCACTGGAAGAAGCAATATTATGGATTTATATTTTGGCCAAAAGCGACGGTTTGAAGTTAAATGTCTTAATGATGGATTTGTTTCTCTTTTTGGCTTATCTTATCTTGGTTTAAGACGTTAAACTGATGGATTGGAGTAGTGTGGATTACTTGTGGATTACTGTGATGTTTGTATCAGCTGTTTGGACTCTCATTCTGACGGCACCCATTCACTTCCATTGGTGAGTAAGTGATGCAATGCTACATTTCTCCAAATCTGATGAAGAATCAAACTCATGTACATCTTGGATGAAATGAGGATGAGTAGACATTCAGCAGATTTTCATTTGAGGGTGATAATTATGTCACATATATTCTCCACACATTGAATCTGTAATATTTTAGCAGTATATACTCAGTACCTTGTAACCCTGCGGGCAGCTGCACTTGTACTGATGTACAGGGTCGCTGTGGCACCGGCCGTGATTCTGGCAGGGGTTTGACGAACACGGACTGCATTTCTCCGACACGGACGGATCCACAGGACCTGAGGGAGAGCAGACTGTCAAGCTGAATCCTCACAGAAACGCTTTTTCTTTCTGTGACGGTGAACTCTGTCTCACGCACCTGTGCACTGGAAGGTGTTTCCGGGCGTTGTGAGCAGCAGTTTTCCCTCCATTCCCTGCGGTCCGGCGCAGCGGGCGATACCGGGCTCCTTGTAGCCGCTTTTAACCCAGTCAGAAAGCCAGCGCAGCCGACAGTCACAGTACAGCGGGTTTGCACCGATCGCTCTTGATTAATATATAAGAAAGTGAAAGTGAGAAGCAAGGTGGCTGACATGGTGAATATTTGTTTGACAGTAAATTCATGCATTCATATCTTATTAAAAATGACAATTTCAACGCACTGAGTTTTAAGAGTGGAGCAGATTTACTGTAGAAGCACCCTGTTGATTTGCGTTAATTTCAACATTTTCTATTACATGATTGTGCTGCATTATTTTATTTTAATTTAAGTGAGTTTATTTATACTTTCCTGTTTCTTATTATTCACTGTAAACCGTTTTATTAAAAAGGTTTCTGGGTTTTAATAAACATTTTCAGTCAAATCATTTTAAACTTTCTTTTTCTTCTACTTCTTACTTCATTAAGTTTATGAAAAACAAGGGGGAAAAAAAAACTTAATTTTCCAAGTATTCCAAGAATTTCTAAGTAAAAATAAAATAAGGAACTATGGCAATTTTATGTAATTTTTATTATTCTTAATGAATTATTTCTAACTGTCGATAACTAAAATAAAATCAAATAAAATAAAATAAAATAAAATAAAAATGAAAGTTAGCAGTGCTGCCTTGGCTACTTAAAGTAAATTAATAAAGTGGAAAAAAACTTAAACAAATGATTGATTGATTGATTGATTGATTGAGTGATTGAAAAACAAATTAAAACTAGAAGTGCTAACTTACTAAAATAAATTACTAAAATGACAAAAACTGAACTAAATAAATAAATAAATAAATAAACGAAAATTTGAAGTTCAAATGACAAAAACAATAGAAAATAGAATTAAAATGACAAATTAAATAGAAAAAATAATATAAATAAATAAATGACAATAGTATATTGACAAAATTACTTAAATTAAAATGATATAAATGATATATACTACAATATTACTACAGCACACACACATACAGTGGGTACGGAAAGTATTCAGACCCCCTTAAATTGTTCACTCTTTGTTATATTGCAGCCATTTGCTAAAATCATTTAAGTTCATTTTTTTTTCCTCATTAATGTACATACAGCACCCCATATTGACAGAAAAACACAGAATTGTTGACATTTTTGCAGATTTATTAAAAAAGAAAAACTGAAATATCACATGGTCCTAAGTGTTCAGACCCTTTGCTGTGACACTCATATATTTAACTCAGGTGCTGTCCATTTCTTCTGATCATCCTTGAGATGGTTCTACACCTTCATCTGAGTCCAGCTGTGTTTGATTATACTGATTGGACTTGATTAGGAAAGCCACACACCTGTCTATATAAGACCTTACAGCTCACAGTGCATGTCAGAGCAAATGAGAATCATGAGGTCAAAGGAACTGCCTGAAGAGCTCAGAGACAGAATTGTGGCAAGGCACAGATCTGGCCAAGGTTACAAAAAAGTTTCTGCTGCACTTAAGGTTCCTAAGAGCACAGTGGCCTCCATAATCCTTAAATGGAAGACGTTTGGGACGACCAGAACCCTTCCTAGAGCTGGCCGTCCGGCCAAACTGAGTTATCGGGGGAGAAGAGCCTTGGTGAGAGAGGTAAAGAAGAACCCAAAGATCACTGTGGCTGAGCTCCAGAGATGCAGTCGGGAGATGGGAGAAAGTTGTAGAAAGTCAACCATCACTGCAGCCCTCCACCAGTCGGGGCTTTATGGCAGAGTGGCCCGACGGAAGCCTCTCCTCAGTGCAAGACACATGAAAGCCCGCATGGAGTTTGCTAAAAAACACCTGAAGGACTCCAAGATTTTTGGCCTTAATTCTAAGCGGTATGTGTGGAGAAAACCAGGCACTGCTCATCACCTGTCCAATACAGTCCCAACAGTGAAGCATGGTGGTGGCAGCATCATGCTGTGGGGGTGTTTTTCAGCTGCAGGGACAGGACGACTGGTTGCAATCGAGGGAAAGATGAATGCAGCCAAGTACAGGGATATCCTGGACGAAAACCTTCTCCAGAGTGCTCAGGACCTCAGACTGGGCCGAAGGTTTACCTTCCAACAAGACAATGACCCTAAGCACACAGCTAAAATAACGAAGGAGTGGCTTCACAACAACTCTGTGACTGTTCTTGAATGGCCCAGCCAGAGCCCTGACTTAAACCCAATTGAGCATCTCTGGAGAGACCTAAAAATGGCTGTCCACCAACGTTTACCATCCAACCTGACAGAACTGGAGAGGATCTGCAAGGAGGAATGGCAGAGGATCCCCAAATCCAGGTGTGAAAAACTTGTTGCATCTTTCCCAAAAAGACTCATGGCTGTATTAGATCAAAAGGTGCTTCTACTAAATACTGAGCAAAGGGTCTGAATACTTAGGACCATGTGATATTTCAGTTTTTCTTTTTTTAATAAATCTGCAAAAATGTCAACAATTCTGTGTTTTTCTGTCAATATGGGGTGCTGTGTGTACATTAATGAGGAAAAAAAATGAACTTAAATGATTTTAGCAAATGGCTGCAATAAAACAATGAGTGAAAAATGTAAGGGGGTCTGAATACTTTCCGTACCCACTGTATATATATATATATAACACAGTCCTCAGTGGTGATTCACTTGCGATTTTCATTACTTGTTATACAGTATTTTACCAAAATAACAACTAACTGTAACAACTAATCATTGTATTATTATTATCATTGTATTTCTACTGTTAATCTGAATAATGTAAAGGCAGTAAAACAAACACTACCATGATGTGAAAATACTTAATTAATTAAACATTTCTTTCATAAATGTAACAATTTTTTTCCCCTTGCTTTAAAATAATACAAATGTTGAGATGAAACGTGGTTAGCTGCTATGAAAATAATGTCAAAATCCCAAAAATTGCCTTCATTTATTTAAATCAAACTATGTTTTTTTTTCTCTCTAGATTATGGAGTGAAACATGATCTGAACGTGTCTGACATGTTTGACATGAGACAGACATAAGCGTGATGCTGTGTGTGCAGGTGTGAACGTGAGACAGGTGAGACTCACAGGTGTGAGAGAGACGCTGCATCTCTGAAGACTTCCTGGTGTAATTCAGAAATATTGTTGCCATGGAGAGATCTGCAATAAATGGACAACAGTGAGGAGAAACATGGGTTGAGAGCAGGTCAGATCTTTACATCTGTATGTTTGTTAGAGAGCACTGCTTCTCACAGTCACAACAAAACAACTTTTTTACTGAAAATGATTCAGTAAATCAGCCAGAGACACTCACAGCAGGCGGAGAGAGGACAGTCCTCCAAACACCAGAGGAGGAATACAGCGCAGAGCGTTATAACTTAAGATCCTGTAAAACAACACAACACACAGTAAACACACATTCACAGTCAGCAGCAGTCAATGTGTGTGTGTGTGTGCGTGGTATTTATCACGTTATGGGGACCAAATGTCCCCAAAAGAATAGTAATACCAGTAAATTTTGACCTTGTGGGGACATTTTATAGGTCCCCATGAGGAAACAGGCTTATAAATCATGCAGAATGAGTTTTTTTAAGAAAGCAAAAGTGTGCACAGTCTCCTGTGAGGGCTAGGTTTAGGTGTAGGGCGATAGAAAATATGGTTTGTACAGTATAAAAACCATTACACCTATGGAATGTCCCCATAAAACATGGAAACACAACATGTGTGTGTGTGTGTGTGTGTGTGTGTGTGTGTGTGAGACACTTACAGTGTGGTGAGTTGACTCATGTTGGCAAAAGACGAGTTGGACAAGGAACTGATTTTATTGTTGCTCAAGTCACTGAAATAAAGCACAAAAACATGTTAAATGTGCTTTCATTTTAGTGTATAATAATAATAATAATAATTATTATTATTATTATTATTATTATTATTATTATATTTTCTGTATTACAACATATACCTTTATTTCTTAAAATTATTATTATTTAAATAATTCATATATAATTTTTGTACTGTCATTAAGTGAGATACTATATAATAATATTAATAGATTATCTTTTTAATAATTATTTTAATAATTATTTTAATAATTATTATTATTAATGTGCCGTATATATAGTATAATATTGAAAAACTATTTAATTATTTATATCATAAACATATATACATAACATATAATATTATCAACAACAATATTATTAACAGATTATTATTAGCAACATTTGGAATATTATAGAATATTACAATATTTTATTGTTAATTATGTATAACAACAGTAACAATCATGATAATAACAGAGTATTATTATTATTATTACTACTAATAGTCAGTAAATTATATAGAATATTTTAATTTATTATAGAATATTTATATATTATACACAATTATAATTAATGTATATAATTATTTAGTATAGTAATATTATAATGGTATGTGACAATTTTTTGTACTGTTATGAAAATGAAACATTATACAACAATAATAATAATAATACACTATTTTTTTTAATTATGGTAAGAATGCTATTATTATTATTATTATTATTATTATTCATTTTGTCATTTATTTTGTACTCCACCAAGTAAAACATTTACTATGAATAAAATGTTGAATATTATTATATGGCAATATTATATTATTAATTATGTATAACAACAACAACAGCAACAATAATTAAACATTAACATATTTATTATTATTATTATTATTATTAGTAGTAGTATTATTATTATTATTATTAGTATTATTATTATTAATCTATACAATATTATATACAATATTTTATTTTTTTTTATTTTTATTTTTTTTTCTATTATTACATGTAAGAACAATAACAATAATAAGTATCGACTAAGTATTAGAGTTTATTATTATTAGTATTATTACTATTATTACCCTGGACCACAAAACCAGTCATAAACGTAATTTTTGGAAATTGAGATATATACATAAATTCAAAGCTGAATAAATAATTTTCTATTGATGTATGGTTTGTTAGGATAGGACAATATTTCTCAGACATACAACTATTTGAAAATCTGGAATCTGAGGGTGCACAAAGACAAAATATTAAGAAAATCACCTTTAAAGTTGTCCAAATGAAGTTTTTAGCAATGCATATTATTAATCAAAAATTAAGTTTTGATATATTTACGGTAGGAAATTTACAAAATATATTCATGGAACATGATCTTTACTTAAAATCCTCATAATTTCTGGCATAAAAGAAAACTTGATAATTCTGACCCATCCAATGCATTTTTGGCTATTGCTACAAAATACCCATGCTACTTAGGACTTACATGTGTTATGCTACTTCCTGCTATTACATTAATTTGCTGGTCTGGTCAGTTGGCATTTAAATATTTAAACAATGACAATGACAGTGAAAGTAACTGAATATGAAGCAAACACAGAGATGTGACACTCACACCAGCTGCAGCTGTCTGAATGCTGAGAGCTCTTTAGGCACGGCAACAAACAGATTCCCATCCAGGTATCTATGGAGACAGAGGTAGAGTGAGTTCATCAGACACCCAAATACAGGCAGACAGGAATCCCGCAGCATTAGTCGCCCACCCGCGCGCATGTGTGACTCACAGTTCAGTGACATTGTGTGGGACGCCGCGGGGTAAACCGAACAGGTGCTTGTTGCTGCAGCGCACCACTGTATCCAGACACGTGCACTGCTCCGGACACGCAGGCTTAGGGACACAACTCACGTCATCTTCAATCAGTGCTGGACGTGTGTGGAAGAGACATGATTAGAAATTCAGACACAGAAACAATAGCATACAAACAACCTGGAAGATTTAATTTACCCTTGTCACAGACAAAGTCTGGCTTTGCCACATCCTGCAGTGGGATTTCTCTGAGGAAGGCTGGGTTCTGACAGCGAGGGTTTCCCGTCACAATCTGCCGAGACCGCAGCCACTCGCCCAGCCAGGACAGACGACAATCGCAGTTAAAAGGGTTTGCCAGCAGGTTTCTGAAATGACCATGAAAATTAAACAGAGTTAGATAAACAGAAGCATATATTCAGATCGGACATATTGGTAAAAGCTGTGAGGACTAGAGGCTTTTACAGGGTGGAGAGGTTTGGGAGTGTGTCGAAGGCTCCAGGCATGATGGTGGTGAGCTGGTTGTCATAGAGGGAGAGCAGACGTACGTTCTGCAGGCCTGAGAAGCTGCTGTTGTGGACGCAACGGATGCGATTATTCCTGAGCATCCTAACAAAGACAGAAACAAGGTTTCAGAGCTTCAGGGTAAATGTGGGGAACAATGAAAAAAATCCACAACGGCACAAAGAAAAGAAAAGAAACTATATTTCTTATACATTCATAAATATAAATACATATTTTATTAGTGAATAGAGAAATAAAAAAGATCATTTTCAATGTGGAGCCAGAGAAAATGTTGGTATATAGCAAGTAATAATCAGAGCAATCAGAAAATCCTTAATGTTAAATACTGCATGCATAAGTTAGTCCAGTATAAATTCTGAGAGAAATTAATCTATCAACCAACCAGTTAGGAATCTTATAGTCATCCAACCAACCAATCTGTTATTTGACCAACCAATAAATCAATCAATCAGTCAGTCATTCTATCAATAAAGCATGCTACCAATCAATCTGTTAACCAACTAATCAATCAGTCAAACAAAACAATCCGTCAGACATCCAACCAACCAATCAATCAGTCAATCCAGCAATGTGTTAATCAACCAAGCAAACAAACAACAAACCAACCTATCAGTCAATCACTCACACTACCAATTAATCAGCTGACCAACCATTCCATCAGTCAGTCAACCCACCAATTCAACTAACCATTCACACTGCCAATCAATCTGTTAACCAACTAATCAATCAGTCAACAAACCAATCAGTCAGTCATTCAACCATGCAGTCATCCAATCAATCAATCAATCAACCAACCAACCAACCATTCATGCTACCAATCAATCAGTTAACCAACTAATCAAACAACATGTTAACCAACCAATCAGTCAGGCAACCAACTAATCTGTTAATCAACCAACCAACATATCAGTCATCCAACTAAACACTCATACTACCAATCAATTAGTTAACCAACTAATCAATCAGTCAACCAACCAATATATTAACCAACCAGTCAGTCATCCAACCAACCAACCTATATGTTTATCAACCAACCAACCAGTCATCCTATCAGTCACTCATACTACCAATCAATCTGGTAACCGACTAATCAATCAGTCAACCTACCAATCTATTAACCAACCAGTCATCCAACCAACCAAACAGTCATCCTATTAAACACTCTTACTATCAATCAATCAGGTAAACTAACTAACCAATCAGTCAACCAATCTGTTAATCAACAAACTAATCAGTCATCTTATCAGTCAACTGCTCATATGACCAATTAATCAGTTAACCAGCCAATCAGTCAACCAAAAATCAGTCAGTCATCCAACTAAATAACCACCCAATCAATCAATCAATCAATCAATCAATCAATCAGTAATCCTCTCAGTTGGTCAGTCATACTACCAATTCATCAGTGCTACTGTTTTTCATCTGTTTTTTGTGAATGTAAAAGCCCTTTCACATCAAAAGTGAAATAAATAAGCCTCAGGCTGAAGGAAATGTAAATTCATATCTGTACAGTAGAGGGTGTTTGAAGAATAGGATGCTAGAGAAGAAAGTTTCTGCATATTAGTATGGTTGAATTGGATCATCGAAGGTCAGCATTAGTTACTTGAAAAAAGCAATCTAATTGTATAACTCGCATTACTTGTAGTGCATTACCCTCAACACTGACCAATCTATTACCAGTCAGTGTCATACTACTGATCAGTTGGTTAACAACCAATCAACCAACCAATAAATCAGTCATCCTACATCAATCAATTCATCAATCGATCAAATGCTAATTTTCTCCACTGCTAATTGAATAGCAGAACAACTGATGACTAACTTATGTAAACCTAAAACTAGTTCATTTCTATGCTCTTCTGAGTACTAGAAATACTGTGGCAGAAACGAAAGTGAAAAGGACACTTACAGCATGCGTAATCCGTCCATTCCCCGGAACATTCCTCCACGTATAGACACCAGGTGGTTAGCGGTCAGGTGAAGTTCAGCCACTGATGACGCCCCATCAAAAGCTCCGTCCTCAATCTCAGTGATTTTATTGTTGCTAAGGTTTCTGTGTAAGAAACGCACCAAAAACTGGTTTATTGTCCACTTCAGTTCAACGATATGTAATACAGTGTATTTTGATATTGTTTCATCATATCAAGTAGAACTTAAATGTCAATCTTACATTTTCTTGAGATGTGTGAGGGACCGAAAGAGTCCTGTTGCCTCCAGGATGGACAAATCATTGTTATTGAGACGTCTGAAATTGAATGTCTGAAGGTTAGCATGTTGCTAAACTAACAATGTGTACAAGTACAAGTTTTTATTTTTTTTTCACTGAGCTTGTCGCAGTGCATTCTGGGATTGACTTTTCACACAGGAGAAATGGCCAAACAGAAGGTATTGCAAAGAAGGCAGCACAATTATACAGTCTACTTTAAGAAACACTCCTCATATTGACAGCTCACAACATGATGCCTTACGATATTCCCTACATAGGCAGCTCACTAGATGTTGGAACAGAGCCATATTGTAATAGTTCTTTTATTGTTGTATCATCTTACAGTTCAGTTGTAGAAAGCGGAAGGTGCTCTGGGAACTTGGTTAGGCGTAAATTTGAGCAGTCCACCACGGTAGCTTCACAGCGGCATTTGGGTGGACATACTGGCTTGCTGTTACAGTCCTTATTCAAACGTGTGTCCTCTGAGCCTGAAACAAACATAAAGATGCTTTCAGAGGACCACTCTTATAATAGGAGAGTATAAGTGGGGCATTATTCAGTTTGCAGCACATATACTATTTCTAGTCATGTACAAAAACAGGTCCAATGAGATACTTAAGAGACATAAACAACTTACCTGGAATGTAGTACTGTTCCTTTGCTGCTATGGCAACACATGCAAGAAAATAGAAAATACAGCTGATATGAAAGTGTAGATATGCATAAAGCCAACAAGGATCAAACTAAGACCTAAAACTAAACAAAGACTGAAACCAAAGATTTTCATGGCATTTTTACAGCTGTATCCTCAAATTGAATTGGTTGATGTTCATTCACTTTTTTGGAAATTACATCATTACACCAGTAGGTGGCAGCAAGTGACTGATTTTGAGTGAGTCAACTAATCATTCAGTCAAATGATTCAGTCAAAAATATTATTTTAGGAACAAAATATATGACTATTTTATGAGTGAATCATTAAATCGTAGCCTCAACCAATTTGTTCAATAATACTGCTTCATTCAGGAACAAAATGAGTGATTGTCTATGAGTGAGCCAGTGAATCATTCTTTTAACTTATTTGTCAAACGGCACAGATAAATTCAGGAAAAAAAGAAATGACTGCCTATATTAGTGAGTCATTTAATTATTTGTTCAACCAATTTTGTTCAAAACCACTGATTTATTCAGGAACTATACAAGTGACTGTCTATATGAGCAAATCATTGGATTATTCACTCAAATGATTCGTTCAATAATTCTGATTACCTCATGAACTATAGAAGTGACTGTCTATATGAGTGAATCATTAAATCATTCCCTAAACTAATTTATTCAAAAACACTGATTCATTAAAGAACAAAACAGGTGACTGTCTTGAAGAGTGAATTAATAAATAATTCACCTAAATGATTTGTTCAACAACACACAGTCATTGAATCATTCATTCAGCCAACTTGTTTAAAAACATTGATTTGTTCAAAAATTAAACAAGTGACTGGCTTTATGAGTGAATCATTAAATCATTCACTTAACTGATCTATTCAAAAATACTGATTCATTCAGGAATTAAATAATAGACTGTCTATATGACTGAGTCACTGAATCATTCATTCAGCCAATTTGTTCAAAAACACTGATTCATTCAGAAACTAAACAAGAAACTGTCTTGAAGTATGAACCAATAAATAATTCGTCTAAATGATTTGTTCAACAACACAGATTCATTCAGGAATGAAACCGACTGTCTATATTGTATGAGTGAGTCACTGAAACATTAATTTAACAAATTTGTTCATAAACACTGATTCATTAAGGAACAAAACAAGTGACTGTCTTTATTAGTGAGTCATTTAACTCCTTCACTCAACTGATTTGTTTAACAATGTTTCATTCAGGAACTACACAAGTGAATGTCTATATGAGCAAATTACTGAAATATTCACTCAACTTGTTAATAATTATTCATTCAAGAATGTTTTTATGAGTGAATCATTAAATCATTCATCAACCAATTTGTTCAACAATGTTTTATTAAGGAACTACATGAGTGAACGTCTATATGAGTCATTGAATCATTCATTTAACTAACTTGTACAAATACATTAATAAAACCAGGAACGAAACAAGCAACTCCCTTTATGAGCAAATCATAAAATAATTTACTTAAACAATTTATTTAATAATACTAAGTAGTTCATAAACTCTAATTCATTAGAACAAAACAAGCTACTATTTTCATTAGTCATTCAAACTGTTCGCTCAAACCATTTGTTTAAAAAAATAGCTATTCTGGAATGAAACCAGTGGCTGTCTTTGTGAGTGAATCATTAAATCATTCACTCAACTGATCTATTCAGAAATACTGATTAATTCAGGAATTAAGCAATTGACTGTATATACGAGTGAGTCATTGAGTCAACTGACTTGTTCAAAAACATTGATTTATACAGGAACAAAACAAGTGACTTTTATGAGTGAATCATTAAATCATTCACTCAACTGATCTATTCAGAAATACTGATTCATTCAGGAATTAAACAATATGACTGAGTCTCTGAATCATTCATTTAGCTGATTTGAACAAAAACACTGATTTATACAGAAACTAAACAAGTAACTGCCTTGAAGAGTGAATCAGATTCATTTAGGAGAGAAACAAGTGACTGCTTTTATGAGTGAATCATTAAATCATTCACTCAACTGATCTATTCAAAAATACTGATTCATTCAGGAATTAAACAATTGACTGTCTATATGACTGAGTCTCTGAATCAGTAATTTAGCTGATTTGAACAAAAACACTGATTCATACAGAAACTAAATAAGTAACTGCCTTGAAGAGTGAATCAGATTCATTTAGGAAAGAAACTAGTGACTGTCTTTATGAGTGAATCATTAAATCATTCGCTCAAACGATTTGTTCAACAACACTGATTAAATTCTAAAATAAAAAAATGACTATCTACATGACTGAGTCACTGAATCATTCACTCAACCAATCTGTTCGAAAACACTGAGTCACTCAGGACAACTGACTGTCTTCATGAGCAAATTAAATCATTCACTCAACCAATTTGTTCAAAAACACTGATTCACTCAGGACAGCTGAGTCCTTGAATCATTCATTTAAATGACTTGAATCAAAAGCATTGATTTATTCAGGAACAAAACAAGTCAGTGCCTTTATGAGCGAGTCATTAAATCATTCACTCAACTGATTTGATTCACATAGGAACACCATCTTGTGTGTTGCTTAGAGACACAATTACAACACAATTACCTTGAACTGAACACAAAGTTTATGTGCATACTTTTAAATAAATAAAAAATGTATGCAATTATTTAGAAATTCTTTGTAAACATTGGCACAGTGTGTTTGTGTATTGTACCTGAACAGCGAAACTTCTTGCTCTTGATCTGACTGATGCGTTTGTTGGCGAGCCGTCGAGGACTAGAACATCTTGCACCACTGGTCTCAATCGGGTTAGAGCGCAAAAAGTCTGCCAGCCACTTCAAACCACAATCGCAGACGAATGGGTTCTGAGCTAAGTGACTGAAAGAAAGCCAACAATAAGACATCTTGATTCCAGTAAGTGCCCATATCAATTGTTCATTATATAACGTCTCTTACAGAGTCTGGATGGATTTCAGTGGAGTAAATGTGCCTTTGGCTAGAGTCTGGATCTTATTGTCATACAGGGACAATAGAGATAGGTTCTCAAGGTCCTGGAAGACGTTGACACGAACACAGTGGATTTTATTGGCATTTAATAGTCTGAAAGAGAGAAAGACAGACATTACAGTGACTGTCTGGATGATGCTGTTTCAGTGTGCTACTTTATTCACGGACCATTAAGCAATGCCATTGTGACATTTTTCATATGTGGGTGGTAATTCTGCATTGACATGAGCTTTTCTGTACTTACAGTAACTCTAATGCACTCAATCCATCAAAAACACCCCGAGGCAGATCTGTAATCTTATTTCCATAAAGAACCCTGTGAAACAAAACACAATCATGAGATACAATGGTGCTGATAAACAGTTTCATTTCAGCCAGGACTACAGGGCTTGGTAAACATGTGCATTTCATAAAAAATGACCATTCGGACACAAGGTTACACATAAATTTAAATACAAATGCCACAAACACAAAGCATCTGTATAAATCAGGTTTAACTAGATTATTTTTTTCATTTTCTGAATCATTATGACTATGATTTTATATTTTACTGGCCCAAGCCAAAAGAGCCCATCCCCAAGTCTCTATGATATTCTGGTGTCTAGATATCACTTCCTTTTTCAGTATTGGCATTAACCAATGTATAAGCGATGCATACTAATGAACTGAATATTTTTAATGAATCAGCTGAATCAGTTTACAAAATCAATATGATTCATGTAACTTTTGAACATCACTGATTCCTTGATCCAAAAACTGATTTGGATATGAATCGTTCAAACTGAGCTTGTGATCAATAAAACAATTTAATCACAAATCAGTCTTTACTGAATGAATGATTATTATTACTAATGACCTCTTTGTTGAATTCTTGATTAATTCCTCCTTCAGTGTATTTTTCATGAACTTATTTTTAGTGAATCAGTTCACAACCCCAGTCTGTTTCATTCACAAATGAGACTGAATCTGTCCAAGTGCTTCTCAGATCAACACATTAGTGATTCACAGAACCAAATCTTTTGCACATGACAAACTCATAATGAGTCATTTTAACAATGATCTCTTTGGCATGACTTCCTCTTTCCGTATAAGTAGTATCTGATGAATGAATCGATCTAAAGTACTGAATCTTTTTTTTGTGAATCAGTTCATAAACCCAGTCTGAATGCTTCATTTAAAAATAAGACTAAATTGGTCTAAATGATTCTCAAGTTAACGCATCACTGACTCACAGAACCAAATCTTTTGCGCATGTCTGACTGAGTCACTTTAACAACTCACTGAATCTTTGAACCAAGAAACTATTGTTTAAACTGAGTTTGTGAACTAGCTTGAATGATTGACTGAAAAGATCTGACTCAATAAAATGATTCATTCATGAATCAGACATTATAGAAAATACATAAATTAATGAATAATGACTTCTTTGTCAAATTCTAGATATGACATCCCCATTCAATGTAAGTAATGTCAGATTCATGAATTCATGAATGAATTAATCAATCTAAAGTACTGAATCTTTTTAGTGAATCAGTTCACAAACCAGTCTGAACATTTCAGTCGCAAATAAGACTGAATCTGTCCAAGTGGCCTCAAAACAGCTGAATCAAAAACTGGTTTGGGAATGAATCTTTCAAACTGAGTTTGTGAACTGATTCAACTGATTAATATGACTCAATAGAATGATTTATCAATAAATAAACAAACAAATAAATAAAATTGTTAATCACCTGTTTATTGAATTCTAGATATGACCTCCTCTTCAATATGAGTAAAGTGCGATGAATTAATCATTCTAATGAATCAGATCTTTTTAATGATAGATGAATGAATGATCTATAGAATTAATTTACAAATTAGACTGAATTGGTCTAAGTGGTTCTCAAGTCAACACATTAGTGATTTACAGAACCAAATCTTTTGCACATGTCTGACTCAAATTACCGATTCCCTGAATCAAACCAATTTGGAATTGAATCATTCAAACTGAGTCACAGAACCAAATCTTTTGCACATGTCTGACTTGTAATGAGTCACTATAGCAACTTACTGAATCTTTGAACCAAAAAAGTTTTGGTTCGACTGATTGACTGAAAGGATCTGTCTCAATAAAATGACTCATTCATGAATCAGACATTACAGAAAAAAAATTGAACGAACAAATAATCTTTATCAAATTCTAGATATGACTTGAATGAATCAATCAATCTAAAGTACTGTTCATGAATGAACCAATCTAAAGTACTCATTTAACAACTCACTGATCTTTAAACAATAAACAGTTTGGAAAATGAATCATTCAAACTAAGTTTGTAAACTTTATGGTGAATCAGTTCAAAAAAATCAGTCTGAACATTCCATTCACAAATGAGACTGAATCTGTTCAGTTGTTTGAGTTTGTGAACTGGTTAAAAAGATAAACTCAACAAAATGATTCATGAATCATTATTGAAGAAACAATTGAATAATAACCTCTGTCAAATTCAAATACTCATCAATATAAGTAATGTTTGATTCATGAATAAATCCATCTCAAGTACTGAATCTTTTTAGTGAATCAGTTCACAAACCTGAATTTATTCATGAATCAGTCCTTATTTAGTGAATAAATGAATATCAATACTAATTACCTTTTTGTTGAATTCTGCATGAATTCCTCCTTCAATATAAGTAATGTCTGATTCATGAATAAAATTTTTGGTGAATCAGTTCACAAAATCAATCTGAATATTCACAAATGAGGCTGAATCTGAAATGATTCATTCATGAGTCAGACCTTACTGAAGAAAAGAATCTAATCAATCAATCAATCAATCAATATAAAGTACAGTTCATGAATGAATCAATCCAAAGTACTGAATCTAGTGAATCAGCTCACAAACCAATTTAAACATTTCATTCGCAAATGAGACTGAATCAGTCCAAGTGGTTCTCAGGTCAACTGTACCAAAAACTGATTTGGGAATAAATCTTTCAAACTAAGTTTGTAACTGATTCAACTGATTAATATGACTCAATAAAAATGATTCATTCATAAATAAACAAACAAATAAATTGATAATCACCTGTTCATTGAATTCTAGATATGACCTCCTCTTCAATATAAGTAATGAATGAATCATTCTAACGAATCAGATCTTTTTAATGAATCAACCAAAGTCTGATGAATTCATTTACAGATTAGACTGAATTGGTCAAAGCAGTTCTCGAGTCAACTGAACAGTTAGTCAAGGAATCAAATTTTTGTACACTTTTGTACATGTCAGACTCATAATGAGTCGGATTAACAATGCACTGAACTAAGAACCAATTTGTGAATGAATCATTCAGGCCGAGTGTGAACCCGTACTGATTCATTGAAAAGATCAGACTTAATAGGTTCACATTCAGATTCATTCATAAATCAGATATTTGTACTTACTGAAATAAATGTATTAAGTATGATTTTTTAATGAATTACTACCGTATCAAATCTTTTTAGTGACTGAACTGCTGAATCATTTAATTGTTCAAAAGAGCCGATTAGCAGAAATGAATCATACCAATCAGATCTAAGCAACTAAATGTAAGTCTATGACATGTTTTATCAAAAAAATGTCACATTGAGCATGGCAGACAATCTGGCATGAAGCAATGTTCCCGCTGAGCTGAACTGCACACATCCTCACACAGTCAAATCATGTAAGACATGTATGGTAGAGACGAGTAGCGCTGCAGGCTAGACACACACTCATATATTTACACAAACCGCACACTTTCACATCAGAGCCCTGCTGAGATGCTCCCAGAACAGATGTGAGCTCTTCATGCTACATGACGCATAACTCAACACAGCTAATAAGCGCACAAGTATGAAATAAACATACGTCGGAAATAAACACGCCAATCACATGCAGATTAAATGATTATATACGTAAGTGCTGTAAAAATGCGCACCACAAGGCATGTTGTTTATAGATTTAAATGCATGGGAATGTAATTCTCAAAACAATAATGTAAACAGAGCCCAGACATTTCATTTAACAAATAACAGTGAAAATAATTATTTGTGATTATGCGTTTAATTTTGTATTCATGTGCAAAGCATTGTTTATTGTGATTTGTATTATTAATAAATGCATTTATTTATTCATATTGCTGTTGCTGGGGTTTCATAAGCTCTCCGCTCCTAAAAAAATCATTGAAAATATAATTTCCTGCTGTGGAAAAATAAGTATTTTCTCTGAACGCTGTTGGAAATCATTTCTTGTTGGTCGGTGTTGTGTAAAGAAGCAATGGCAGTAATGTCTACATCAACATTTCTGTTGCAGAATGATTTCATGGTATGATGTCTATGGGTTTTACGAGACCCTCTGCAGCACTTTTATGAGTTTATGACTTGGTCATTTCATATACCACCATTTTCTGATTTGCTCTATCAAAGACACACAGATTGGATTGAGGTTTTCGGGTCATTTTCTTGCAAGGTCCATTTGTAGCACCACTTTGGCTTTCTGACTTACAGCCTGTTTGAAATTGCATGTGGCTGTTCAGGGTTTGAAACCTTTTGAAGGCTTGAGAGCTTTTTGTTTGTTTCGTTTTGTTTTTCAGCAGGCTGTAGTGAAAGACCTGAATATCAAAAATATGCAGTAGATTTTATTTTATCATTTTTTTATCATTATTTTATTTTATTTTATTTTACAAGAAGAATATTAAGAAATCCATATTTTATATATAAAATTTTATTATTATATAATAAAATTACTATTTTTTTATATATTTGCAAAAATTATAATATAATATAATATAATATAATATAATATAATATAATATAATATAATATAATATAATATAATAATACTGTTTGTTTGTACATTCAGAATAATTCAATTTTAAATAAATGGATATTAAATCATAAAAATATATATTAAGAAATGCATATTTTATGTAATAAAATATTAACTTTTTATATATATTTAATATAATATAATATAATATAATATAAATATAAAATATAATATACTATAATATAATACATTGTTTGTACATTGAAAATCATTGTATTTCCAATAAATTGATATCAAATCATAAAATATACATATTAAGAAATACATATTTTATATAATAAAATTACTTTTTTTTCAAAAATTATAATATGATATAATATAATATAAATATATTATATAAAAATAAATAAAGAAATATATCATATTATATCATATTTTTATACAGTAAAATGTTTTTTTTTTGCATATTTTATATAGTAAAATGTTTTTTTTTTGTATATTTGCATAAATTGGATTAGAATAGAATAGAATAGAATAGAATAGAATAGAATAGAATAGAATAGAATAGCTATCAAAATATACTTTTGATTTTTGGGACATGTAAATCCAATAAAACATACCCAATACCAGTGAATGGGTTATAAATACACACTTACAGTGAGTTGAGTGAACGCAGGCCTTGAAACGCATCGGGGGCGATTTCAGATATTTGGTTATTACTCAAATCACTGTGGAGCAAAAGAAAGAATAATGAAACATGTGAAATATTACAGCCATAAATACAAGGAAAAACAAGCCTCTGCTTTATAACAAGTGAAGCAGATAAATTAATTTATTCCAATTATTCCTTAATTGACAATTACATCTGCAAAAACTGCATGCATGGTGACTCTCATAAATGTTTGTGAACTAATGAAGCGTGTTTGTGTAATATTTCATATTGTAATTTATACAAGCAATATCACACAAGTAGAGGTTCATGAGCTCTAAACACTTGTTTACGCCCTGGAGCTCACATCTCCTAAAACGTCAAAGAACATTTTCAAACAGACGTTATTTTTATTAACAAACCACATATTTGAAGTCTAAACAATTATATTCTCACCTAAAAAATTCTTAAAACACATTCCGTGACACAAAACAGTGTTATTTTTACAGTAAATTTGGGTGTCTGCCATGACACTCGCTGTGAGAAATACCACAAGCGGATTTCACAAACAGTGAAACGGTTGGAGTGCTGTTATCACTAGAATATGGCACTCCTCTCAGCCAATCAGATTTGAGGGCCAGAAAGAACTGTTGTATTAATGCATGTAATGACTCACATTCTGCGCAGTCTCTTGTAGGAGGCGAACGCTCCGGGAGGAACAGACTTTATCCCGTTCTGCTCCAATCGTCTGAAAGAGGGAAAAGCAGAGAACTAGTCAACTAACTGTCAAGGACGGATGGTTAGCATTGGTACTACTAGCATCTCCTTGGTTTCTCTTATTATCATGGATACTGTGGTGTGAAGGGCATGACCTTTAGCACTAGTCAATGTCAAAGACAGCAAACGGTCGATCGCACCAATGAAGGTCAAGAAAGGGTAAAACCCACCAGACGTGAAGGTGAAGAGTCAAGGGTAAATGTAATTTAAGTGTCAGTTCATACTTATATATTCAGTTCACCTTTTTTAAAGTATGCTAAAATGAACTGATTTGAACTTACAGGGGTTAAAAACACTCTAAAGGTCAGTTAAGTTTAAATATTTGTAGTAAATGAAAGACTCACATCTCAGTCATGCTTTCAGGCATGTTGGCTGGAATCGCTGTCAGACCTTTTCCTCTGCAGTCCACGATATTGTTCGTGCAGGTGCACATTGGAGGACAGGAACCAGACGCAAGACCACAGGGCTGAGGACTGGAATCAAAAACACCTCAGGAAAAGAAGGAAACATTATACATATTAGATTTAAGCATGCAGTTAATTGGTACAGTGTTTGCTTGACATCGCTCTGGGTGTTTCGTCAATTTTGAGGACTTTTGAAACAGGGTTTTTCAGAAATTCGAAAGGGAGAAAATGTCACTTCCATCACATCTCCAATCAGCATTTAATCTGTTGTGAAAATGACACTTTTTGGAATATTTATTTAAAACACACAAATAAATAAATTTTAGTTGAATAAACATTAAAAACAAAAATAGTTAAAAAAAAAAAAAAAGTTCGATAAAAATCAACCCCTGGAATGTAAGAAGTTTATTTCATTACTTATTAAGGTTTTTTATTATTTTAATTTTAAATTAATACAGTTTTTTACAAGTTTTTAGTTTTAAAAAAAGGTTCTAATAAAAACTAACTCCTGAAAAAATGAAGAAAATGAAGAAATGAAATGTGATATTCATTATATATCTATATCTATATATATATATATATATATATATATATATATATATATGAAAATGTTTAATTACTCGTATTTGAAGTTCTCTTTTAATATTTTTTTATTATAATTTTTTATCTTTATCTTTTATCTTATTTATTTTCAAAGTCTAAGATTGAAAGTCTGGGGCTGAAACAAAATCATTTCCTAAAAGTTATTCAGAAAATAGAAAAAATAAATGATAAATTATGATAAAATATTTTCAAGGCAAAAAGTCAAAATCTCTTAATACTATTTTCAAAATTATTTTCATTTTAATTGAATAAACATTAAAAAATAAAAACGTTTTAGTATAAAAATTTATTAAAATTAACTCCTGGGATGTAAAAGTTGAAGATTTCATTATTCATTAAGTTTTCAATATGTTAATTTTAATTTAACTCAAGTCTTGATTTTAAAAAGCTATTAAAAATAACTTATAGTGAAAGTTCTCTCTTAATATTTTTAGCAGAATTTAATAAATGTTTAAAAATATAGTATGTTAACTTTTTTGTTTTTTATATTTTTGTTTTTTATAACACAAAAGTTAAAGAAACAAAATTTGATCTTTCTTCTATATATCAAAACATTGAAAAGTTGAATAACTTATTGTGACGAGCGTCCCGAGAAGCTATCAGCGTCGCCCTGGAAACCAACGAGCACAGCCCGCTTACGCTCATCACGGCCGGATCAGTCTCAGCTGCGCCTCATCAGCCGGCGTCCTCATAAGCGGCGAAGCGCTGGCTCAATGTGAGAAGCCTTCTCCGAGAAAGACACACACTAATGTTTTCTCTCCTTCTACCTCTTAGACAGCAGCTGAAGACTGATCCACACACCGTTCACCGGACCCACACGGAGCACGAGAGAGACTGAGAGCACGCCAATTCACCGCTTCACTTCCCCGTATTCCTTTATTTTTTCTGCACACTGTTAAATAAAATCCACCCTCCGGGGCTACAAATTTGAGTTCTCTGTCCTGTGGTTCTTCACCTGTGACACTCATATTAAAAGTTCTCTTTTAATATTTTTGTTTTAATCATGATTTTTATCATGATTTTAAAAATGTAAAAATAAGGTTAGTTTTTTCTTTTTTTCCTTTTTTTTAATTTTTTTACATTTTTACAGAAATTAACCATTGGAACACAAAAAAAAATAAGAAACAGAATAGGACCTTCATACTATTTATCAAAAGTTTAAAAATCTGCAGATAAAAGTTGTAATTATTTAAATGTTAATTTTATTAGAAAATTTACTGGAAATTTTTGTTTAAATAAAAGTTGTAACAAAAAATAACCCAGAAACAAAATCAAACAGCGAAAACTACATCCGGTATCCCAAGAGGCCAGTTTTACCGGTGCATGTGAAATCTTTCTTCTGCAGTTCGGCCAGGTTGAGGCCGTGTAGATTGGGTGGTGCACTGCACTGTGTGTACAGTCCCAGCGTCGGCCTCTGTCTGAGCCACTGAGACAACCATGACAAATGACAGTCACACCGCAGACTGTTAGAGTGCAGCCGGCTATGAAAACAAAAGCAGAAAACTACTGAAAACTGACTTTGCAAGCACCACCATTGTCAATTCCTATAGTTCTGTGTGAGAACAATTGTCAAAAAATGGCTCTGGACTCACAAGGTACGTAACTTGGGCATGTGGTTGAAGCTGGAAATGGGGATGGTGCTAATATTGTTGTTGTTCAGTGTGCTATCAAGGAGAATTAAAGAAAAAGAACAGATATAATCCAAAACACACACAAACCAAACAATAAACATCATCATGTTTTAGTAAAAACTACTTAAAGTCAGTACATACAGGACCTCCAGGACTCTCATGGCACGAAACGCTCCGTCCTCAATGCAGCTAATGTGGTTCTTATCCAGCTGTCTGAGATCAACACAAAAACAAAACATTCTGATCATTTAAAGGTTACATTTAAATTTATTGGGTAAAAGTCTGATCAGTTTATTGAGAAAATCACAAGAACACATTTATAGGTAATTAAACTTGTCTGAACTTTAACTCACAAGTTCTTGATGTCCGTGGCTCCTCTAAATGCTCTTCTAGGAATCATCTGGATGGCATTTTCACTTAAGTCCCTGATTAAAAGAGTTTATAAAAGATCTAATTCAATTAAATGTATAATTATCCATGCAAAATAGAACTGATATGCGACTTTAGCTTAGAAAACATCAACAATCAAGAAACACCAAGTCAGGATGCAACTTTTATTGCTATTTTACAGTTTCGGAGATCTAAAAGATGCAGATGAGTTTGTTTCTTCATCAGATTTGGAGAAATATAGCATTACATCACTTGCTCAGCAATGGAAGTGAATGGGTGCCGTCAGAATGAGAGTCCAAACAGCTGATAAAAACATCACAATAATCCACAAGTAATCCACACCACTCCAATCCATCATTTAACATCTTGTGAAGTGAAAAACTGCATGTTTGTAAGAATCTAATGTATAATTTAGATGTTTTTATGGATTGCTTGTGGATTATTGTGATGTTTTAATCAGCTGTTTGGACTCTTATTGGCACCCATTCACTTCCATTGGTGAGCAAGTGATGAAATGCTACTTTTCTCCTAAATCTGATGAAGAAACAAACTCATCTACACCTTGGATGGCCTGAGTACATTTAATTATTTATTATTTTGATTAACTATTCCTTCATAGCTTATATCTAATAAATCATGGCAAATCTGAGCACAATTTGAGACATTCTTGAGCTGTCAAACCCATTCTACTATGACTTTTAACCATCAAAAATAATGCCTCCACCTGAATAATAAAATGAGCGTGACACAATCCCACTGCCGTGGATTTTAAATGTATCTATATTTCATATCTAGTCATTCCTGGAGCTGGAGATTGACATTTAACGAAAGAAAATCTGGATTCCTAAATGTCATTTCATCTGTTTTCTCTCCATGTGAAAGCCATCAGTGACCTTTTCCTAATGCATGTGATTTTTGCTGCAATTGCAAACTGTTGTTAAGTTCCCCGCAATTGGTTCAAGCCACGGTCGGCGTTTGATAGAAGCCCTTTTATGTTCCTTCAAAATGAACAAAGAGTTCAACAAATTAAAGCTCATTTTCTTAGTTTAAAGAGTAAAACGCAGTAAAAAGCTAAAAGCTATCAGCAGACGCTGAGCATTAGCTGTATCATTAGTGCTGTTTGCTAAGGCCACTATTTCCAGTCGAAGTCAGACCACTGAGACAGTACAACAAAACAGACACATAATAAGAAATCGGTAACTGAGTGTGAAATGGACGTAAAAAAGAGTGAGGAACTGCAATAAGATTTTATACTTAGAGATTTTAATCAATGCAAATAGTAGTCAGCTTTCTTATAATTAACTATAGAAATAAACACAAAACCTCTAGCTGTTTAACTCTGAAATGTGAAATGGCCAAAGGTGTCTTTTTTTCACTTTACATTCCAGAAATTGTTAATTTAAGGGGTTTTGCTCATTTTTCTCATCATGTAGCCACTAATTTTTATTCTAAAGGCCGTTTGTATCATTATTCCTGGAATCCAAATGAAGGTCAAAATGACCCATATACATTTTCTATGCTATTTAATACATTTAACTGGTCATGTTTTCTTTCATTTTTCATTTAAAATAACATATGTAATGAATTTAATTACATATTAAATTTAATTAAGTTAAACATTCTGATATTTCAATGTTGAGGTCAAAAGTTTACATACACCTTGCAGATTATGAGATCCATCTTTTCACACTGAGGACAACTGAGGGACTCATATCCAACTATTACAGAAGGAGCAAACACTCACTGATGCTCCAGAAGAAAAAAAAAAAAAAACATGCATTAAAAGCTGCGGGGTGAAAACTTTTGAACAAAACAAAGTGTACATTTTTCTTATTTCGCCTAAACATCATATATATATATATATATATATTTAGTACTGCCCTTCAGAAGCTACAGAAGATACATGTTTCCCAGAAGACAAAATAAGTTAAATTTACCCTGATCTTCAAATTCAAAAAGTTTTCTTCCCCTGGCTCTGTATCATTTTTCTTTCTGGAGCATCAGTGAGTGTTTGAACCTTCTGTATTAGTTGCATATGAATACCTCAGTTGTCCTCAGTGTGAAAAGATGAATCTCAAAATCATACAGTCATTGTTGAAAAAGGTTCAAATCCACAAAAATGCTGGAAAACCAAAGAATTTGTGGGAACTGAAGGATTTTTCTGAAGATCAGCAGGCAGTTTAACTGTTCAGGACAAACAATGGACTCATGAACAACTATCACTAAACAAAAAAACAAAGCTGTGGATAATTCAGGTAACAACAAAGTATTGAGTATTAACAAAGTATTAACAAAGTATGATCCCTCTTATTTTGGTACATTAATTAACATTTTTAAGATTCTTCAAGGTGTATGTAAACTTTTGGCCAACTGTATAAAATGCATTACCTATTATAAGATAAGTACAGTTCAACACATTGGTCATATTTGACATGCATATGCACTCTGTGTAGATAGTTTAATTGTATATGCGTTTTAGAGTCAATTAACTGTTCGCTCATGTAAATGTAAGCAATAATTTCTGCTCCAGAGAGCAAGGACAATTGGTTGCCTGTCATTACCACATGTTATCTTCTACTTTACAGCTTATTACCTGTGAATGCTGGTCACTGGTAACAGGTCCAAAGAACTATTTGAGAAAAAGACCCCAGTAATCTCACGCATTAATGCACCAATTCAGAGGATTTCTTCAAATTGGATTCAGGACTAAAGGTGCTCTCATTTGTACTGTATGTATTAATTGCAACTTAAGAGCAACAAAACCTTTCTCCTGTGTTCAAGTGAGTTCAGCTGGTTGGGTAAAAGGCCAACACTTCCTAAACATTGTTTTCTAAACAAATTTGGGTTACGAGACGCTTAAAATGAAAGTGAAAGGGTTTGTTCATGTTAAAATATTGTTTTAACTTTTACTGAACCCTGAATATATACAGAATACAAGAAGTATCATGATAATACAATGCAGGTTTTATTTATTTACATGTAACATGGCCAATTCTCTATCACATCAGAGTGATTTAAACACATTCTGACTTTGCAATCATATCCATCCTCACCAAAGCACTAAGGAGAACCAGAAACAACCTCCTAAACTCTGGGAAGAAAAGCTTCCAGTGCTCTCAGTGTGAGCGCAGGGTTTCCTGGTAACCTCCTTTAATCAAAGCTGTTTGCCAAGGATGTTCGGTTTGCATTCGCTGCGGTCCCAACCTGGCTGACATCCAGAGGTGAAGGCAAACAGTAGGGATAGTAAGACTGCTCAACCTCTGCAAATATTACACTCCAGATCTTTTATTTGAAAACCCTTGAAAGAGGGCAAGGAGAAGAGCACAATAGAGGCCTGAGTGGGAAAAATGAGCAACAAGTTGTGGGATCTGAGAGGCTGCAACTAGCCACACAGTATTCTTTTGTTGGCCGTCGTCTTTCTTACATTCATCTTTTTGTGTTTCGACGTACTGTTTGCTGAGGGATATTAAATGTTAGCAAAGGCAAAACTCATTCATCAGAGTGCAAAGACAGTGAAGAAACAGTATTTGGAGAGAAAATGACTGAAAGTCTGAAGAGAATGGAGAAAAATCTAATTTGTATATATCACTGCGCCTTCTAAATTGTTACACATAACCAAAGCTATAGATTGTTACTTGCGTAACTTATTATTTATGATTTTTTAATTAGCTTGTTTTGTAAGATAAACACTCAGTGCAATAATTTAGCATATCATTAGCTGAACAGCATGCTAGTCTAGGTATCTTCAAGGTACTTACAGAAACTTAAACTCTACTTCACATTACGACCTCGGGTGTACATTAATTTTCAATAATTCAAAAGACTGTCATAAATAAACTACAACTAGGCAAACTTAAGCGCATCTGGTGTGACCGGCCAGTGAACTGTGAGAAGTGGTTCACTGTGCCATTACTGCATAATTTTACAGGACAAGCTTCCAAAGAAAGAGTGAAAACTTTTCTAATATGAAAATCAGGGTAAATTTAACTCATTTAGTCTTCTGGGAAACATGTAAGTATATTCTGTAGTTTCTAAAGGTCAGTACTAAATGAAAAAAAAAAAAAAAGATATTTAGGCAAAATAAGAAAAGTGAAAAAAAGAAAACCCCCTTGCATAATGCAATAGTTGCATATGAGTTCCTTAGTTGTCCTTAGTGTAAAAAAGATGGATCTCAAAATCATACAGTCATTTTGGGAAAGGGTTCAAATACACAAAAATGCTGAACAACCAAGGAATTTGTGGGACCTGGAGGACTTTTCTGAAGAACAGCGGGCAGTACGCTTATTGTGTACATACATGTTTTTACATTGCATTGTACTTATATTTTAAAAATACCTGCATGTAACTACATCTGTAATTAATTTGTGTAATAACATTTATAATTACACTATTGATCCATCCCTTACACCAGGGATACACCACCATTAAACCTACCTATACCACCAAGCCTGTCCCTAACGTTACCCATATCACACCTCAATAGCAGCAATACAATACAAAATTAAAGCTGCAAGCAGCGATGAAAGGGCCCTCGCACCCGGGCTCACCGCCGATCGGAGGCAAATGGTGGGCACTATGCTTTTCACATAGTAAATTTAGGAGGAATATGTCAAAGTCATTTATATGTGCCAAACTTCCTGCTGCCAGTTGGTGGCGCTATGTCTATAACTGAATATTGGCATGTAGATGTGTTTAGGCCAGAAGTTTTGTCAAATATATGAAGTTTGGTGCAGATTGAACACAGTATGCTTGAGCTAGTGTAAGACATTACATATCTTGCTGCCAACAGGTGGCGCTATGATTATATCTGAATATTGGTCTTTAGATGTCTTCAGGCAAGTACTCTTACCAAATATGTGAAGTTTGGTTCAGATCAGACATTGCATGTTTAAGTTAATGTAAAATAAGTCATTTCCTGTTGCCAATAGGTGGCGCTATGATAATAACTGAATATTGGCCTCTAGATGTGTTCAGGCCAGGACTCTTATCGAACATGTGAAGTTTGGGGCAGATCGGGCATTGTATGGCTGAGTTATAACAGCTTCTATTCCCATGGCGAAACATCGAACTTTGTCAGGCCGCCACGGACACGCCCTTCAATGAAAACTCAAGATCTTCACAATTTAACATCGCAAAGGCCTTTAGATTAGACTGACCATATATA
Source organism: Labeo rohita (assembly GCF_022985175.1). Lineage (NCBI taxonomy): Eukaryota > Metazoa > Chordata > Actinopteri > Cypriniformes > Cyprinidae > Labeo > Labeo rohita. The sequence continues at coordinate 124,474 of NW_026129909.1, read as the reverse complement.
ATGTTGATTTCATGAAATCTGTAGGAGGAGTTTCTCACAGCGTAAAACATGTCACTTCCTGTTACCAGCAGGTGGCGCTATAACTATACCTGAATATGGTCATGGATATGTGTTCAGGACCAGAGTCTTGTCATACATGTGAAGTTTGTGGCAGATCAGATATTGTATGGCTGAGTTATAACAACTTCCTTTTTCATGGCGAATCATCAAAGTTTGACAGGCTGCCACGGACACGCCCTCCAGTGAAAACTCTAGATCTTCGCAATTTAACGTCACAAAGGCCTTTAGATTAGACTGACCAAATTTGGTGTTGATCTGAATAAATCTCTAGGAGGAGTTCGTTCAAGTACGATGCCTGGAAGTGGCAAAAATGAGACAAAATTTGCTGGAAAAATAAAAAATAACCGACTTCCGGTTGGTTTTCGGATTTTGCCCCAAGAGACTTTTTTGTAGGTATTGGTGTGTTACATGTGTGTACCAATTTGCATACACGTACGTGAAACGTAGCTCAAGGCGCACTCCGCTGAAAGTGTATAGGTGGCGCTATCGAGCCATTTTGCCACACCCACTTCTGAAACCCATATCAGATGTAAATTTTTACCGGTTCTGGTGCGTGTGCAAAGTTTCATGACTTTTCGTGCATGTTTAGGCCCTCAAAAATGCGATTCATTTTGGAGAAGAAGAAGAAGAATAAAAATAATAATAATAATAATAAACAGAGCAATTCCAAGAGGGTCCTCGCACCACCGGTGCTCGGGCCCTAATGAACACAATAAGCACATTGTACTTATTTTGATGTTCATAGTACATAGTAGTTAAGGCCACTTAATATAAAGTGGGACCAAAGTTAATATTTTTACATTTACTAAATTTCAATTTCATCATTACAAATTTGTACTTACAAATATACTTAAATACACAATAATGCATCTCAATAGAATTTACATTAAAATGTATTTAGTTTAGAATAAATGCTTGAAGTAAATGTTTTGAATGTCATTGGGAACCTGGACCACAAAACCAGTCATATGGGTCAATTATTAAATGAACTGATATTTGAATAAATAAGCTTTCCATAGATGTATTATTTGTTAGAATATGATAATATTTGGCTGAGATACAACTATTTGAAAATCTTGAATCCGAGGGTGCAAAAAAATCTAAATATTGAGAAAATCACCTTTAAATTTGTCCAAATGTACTATTTTCATAAGTATTCTTTTAAATTTGATGTTAAAGTGCACTTTTTCACAAGTGGATTTCAGTTGAGTTCAGTATTAGCATGCTTGCTAAGCTAACGATGGGATGCACTAATAAACATAGATTAATAAACACAGCAGACAAAAACATTAAACGAAACAGTCAACGACAATTTATCAATGCATAAAAGTGAATATTTGCATAATGGAAATTTTCCCACATTATAATTTACTATCTTGTATTTTTTGTAGGACTGAGCTTGTTGCAGTGCATTTACAGGATTTTCTTACTTACAAAGGATGGTGCTAGAAAGCGCTATCATTCTGATTCTTACTATTCAAACAGCTTTTGCTTTAGGAGCGTGCTTACAGTCCTTAAAATGCTGTATTGATAGGCAGCTCACTAGGTTTTGGAGTGAAGCTATTCACGCTACAGTATCCTGTCAAATGAAGTCAATTTCCCAGTGTTCCTGAAGAGACAGAAATACATGAACGCTGAAAAATAATTAGTCTTTTCTGTCATCATCATTGGTTCGTAACATACACATTCTTAGCTATGTTCACACCCGGTTAAGGCAAATTAAAAATTTTGCTACCCGCAGTGACAGAGTTGAGGTAAAATCTACATACCAATCATAATTAGCAATCACCCCTGTTATTTCCCCTCTTAATTAAACGTGTTAATTAATTGTGCGTGGAGAACGCCGCCATGGCGCCAATTAGCAAAGCTAGTCTAATGAATCTTTGAGTATTAGGAGACTATTACTTGTTTTAATGAACTAGCTCTTGCTTTGTTTAATTGTTCACCACAAAATTCAAACAAAGAGCAGGAAGGAACCCACATGACCCATATTAACATAAACCAATATTCCTGAGGATACCAAAACAAGTGTCTCTGAATAAAAAAACCTTATGAATTTCATTTATAATAGCAGACATCTTTCCCTAAAGGCATATGTGGGTGGTTGGGGGTGCTCGCAGGCAGACTGACTGAGCGCACCACGTCCATATGGCAACTCGCTAATGAGACAACGTGTGAAATGGCATGAACAAACAACCAAATAACAAGCAAACACAGCTGTCCTTAACTATTTGTTCACACCCATTATGCCTCTTTCCGTACACCCACACATTCCTACATAGTTTCCTTTTTGACTCACTGCCCCCGACAGTGCAGACATTACCAACTGTATCTGTATTCAACAGTAAATACTCTATGACTAACCACAGCTAACTAACCTAAGCTCTTATTGAGACGTCAATGTCCAGTCACTACACAAGCAGGTCAGAGGTGTTTTGATGCAAATTCATTGGTAGAAGCTAGACAAATTAGCTAGATGCTAATGTTTATTGTCATATTTCGAAGACAATATAATGATGGAAATGCCTATAAATATGCATAAACTTCAATTAACATGCAATTAAGTGTCTGAAAACATATTCAGTTTGCACTGAATGTAATGTTATGAATTGAATGTTATGTTATGTCCATAATTAGTACTCTTTTTTAAAGTATGCTAAAGTGTCTTTCTTTTTCAGGAAGGGTGACTACAGTTGAGTTAAAAACCCCTTTACTAACCATAGTTAACTAACCTAATTTCTTATTAGGACGCAATTGCTCAGAAAGCCGCTACACAAGGGGACACAAATTCATTGGTAGAAGCTGGTCAATTTAGCCACATGCTAATGTTATTGTCATATTTTTGTGTGAGAATGGGTGGTTCTGTCTTAACAAGTATTTCCTAATGTTTCTGATAAGGAAACAGTCACTCACAGTCTGGAGAGAGATGGATTTTTCAGGAATAGGAGCTCTGGGAGTTGCTGGAGACGGTTTCGGTTGAGGCGCCTGGGGGAAGAACAAAGACATGCGGCTCGCAATTAAACCCAGTTTGAAGATTACTAACTAATTGTTCCTACATGCTACAGCTTTCAAAGAAATTAATTTTGCATCAGTTTCTAATTAGTTGCACAAATTGTAATGTTGACTGTATTTGTCCACTCTGTTATCGAAATGATTGCCATTGTAAAGTATTGTATTTATTTAAATTCAAACATTTTCGTGTTTTGTGGTAAACCACAAGCCAGCATTTGGCCTCAAACTAGCTTAATTTAGATATTTTCAGCAGAGGTCAGAGGAACATATTTAAAAAAAAAAAAAATCGGGAAAGTAAAGGTTAATTTCACAATGACCATGATTAATTTTACATATCCAGCTTTGGGGACTCTGGGATTCCAGATATTAAGAATCCAGTCAATTTCAACAGAACCTGAGGGTTAAATTCTATAAAATTTATATTAACATTATCCTTACTAACCCAACAATATCATTTTTTAAATGCAAATTTCTAAGGCTTCTAAATTATCGACATGATTAGATGTATAAAGATGGACACCTACTATACTAAGGCAAATTTGGTTTACTTGATTATCCATACATCACTTTTTTAGAAAAATCATGTTAAAATACTTGCTTATCTTTCAAGCATCTTTGTATTTCATTGCATTCTATGTTTTGAAACTACAGCGCTTTTATCATAAAATATATTATTGGCAGATATAGAGTGATGATTAATAGAAATTTCATTATATGTAAGCCTGCTAAACTGTTTTAAAAATCTCACTGATTTACAACGTCGAGTCAGAGTTACATCTTATTTTTAGTTCATGATAAGTGTCAGCATTTGCACAAAATTTGCTCAGTTTGGGCCTCTGAATAAAGAGGTGCTTTTCCTCTTCAATTATTAGCTCCATATTCTCGCTATATCATACTATATGAGCCATAAAAGCCTGATCCATCAAATATAATAATTGTCCCAACATGCTGTTGCTTTCTAGAAAATAATTTGTGCCAGTTTTTAAATGTAATCAACTCTGTTACCGTAGTATTTAAGAAAAGTACCTAACAAATATTTTCTTCACTTATGGTAAACTACAAACTACAGTTATGGTTCAAACTAGCTTAGTTAAGATAGAGAGATTATTAAGAGAGAGAGTTCTATTTCAAAATTGCAGATTATTTCATATATCAGGCATGAGCCATAAAAGCATAATAATTGTCCCAATGTGGCTTCCTAGGAAATATGTGTGCCAGTTTCTATTTGTAGTCAACCCTGTTACCATTGTACTTGTTATTGTAAAGTTATTTAAGAAAAGTACCTAACAAATATATATATATATATATATATTTTTTTTTTTTTTATGGTAAATTATTAGCTTAGTTTAGATATTTTCAACCCTGTTACCTATTCTGATATAATTGAGAGAGAGAGACAGAGAGACTTCTGTTTTTAGATTTTGTATAAAGGTTCAATAAACTGTTCCATTTCAAAACAGTAGATAATTTCATACGTCAGGTATGAGGCACAAAAAGCCTGATGCATCAAATATAATAATTGTCCCAACATGCTGTCACTTTCTAGGAAATAATTTGTGCCAGTTCCTAATTAGTTACACAAATTGCATAGTCAACCCTGTTACCATAGTAATTGTTATTGTAAAGTTATTTAAGAGAAGTCTATATATATATATATATATATGAAGAGTTCAGATGCAAAACCAGCTAAAAGCCATCTCGGTCAAAAATGAGATAATGATACTGAGTGAATGCTCTCGACACATATTATACGTCCATCAAATACTTTTTCTCCAAACTCGCTAAAATCCCAGCCTCAGCCCAATCAGAAGTACCAGTACTTACATAGAAACCTATACATCTGAGCCCGATAAAAATGCATTTTTTAAAGAAAGACGTCAGATGGATTTAGCTGGTTTTGCATCTGCATCTGAACTCTTCATATATATATATATATATATATATATAGACTCCTGTTTTTAGATTTTGTCTAAAGTTTCAATAAACTGTTCCATTTTAAAATAGATAATTTCATATGTCAGCTGTTTCAGTGTTAAAACCTTTGAAACAGAATACATTATTATAAAAATAATTAATTTGTATCTCTCAACTCACAGTCTGTCCAGCTCCTTCAGATCACTGAAGGCTCCTTTATCAATAGAGATGATCTGGTTATCCATGAGGTGCCTGTAGAGATTGATAGAGTAATGTACAGTGAAAGTTAAAAAGAAAACAACATTCAAAATACAGTGGAGGATGGGGAGTTTCAGGAACAGCCACACATTCCATCCTCTAACAGCATACAAACTGTAATTACAATACAATAAAACTGTTTGCTTGTTAATTGTTGTTTACATGTTAAAGTGTGCTCTTGTCTGCTTCCGGTCTGTCCTCGTGGCTTATATAAATGTGTATTACAAAATACAACACAAATAAGATTGAGGTAAATAAAGAAATAAAGAAATAAAGCTCACAAAATTCGTAGGTGCTTCAGGCCAGCGAAGTCATCCTTGTCAATACGTGTAAGGTTGTTAGAGTTCAAGTCCCTTTAAATGAAAGAAAGAGGAATTATTATTTTTTTTTTATTTTGTTCCACTTTCTATATTTGTACACAAACTGCAGTGTTGACTGTACTTGTCAACCCTGTTACCAAAGTTTTTGATATTGTAATGTTATTGAAGAATGTTATCTAACAAATATTCTTTTTTAAATTATGCTAAACAACAAGCCAGCATTTTACTCCAAACTAGCTTATTTAAGACATTTTCAACCCTGTTACCCATTCTGGCGTTATGCTATATTATTTATACTTAAATGTAGCAATATTTAATGTGGGTTGGACAAAGAAGAAATATGATGATGGTATAAGGGGAAAAATACATTAATGGGTATGAAAAGAGGTGGATAAGGTGAGGCTTTTAATACGTTAGGCTTGCACATTTCAATAAGATTTGATGCAACAACACTGATTAAAGAAAAGTCGGCAAAGAGATCTAATTAATATCTCAATAGTTTGTCCCTGGCAGTCATGAGATCAGTGTAGACACTTTTTGGACACCAACACACATGCCTGAATAAACTGAAACCTAAGAGATGGAAATAAAATCCATACAGACCATAAATTACACATGCAAAGGAGGGTTATGTTCATTGTTAAGAGGTGAGCACTGACAGGCTGCCCCTTTTGTAGTGGAAATATACATTTGCACACACGTAGACTAGTGTCACCTGGGACATGGGCTGTAATGGCACTATTGTGGAAAAGAGCCCAGGTGTGACCAATCAGGGCAGTGAATGAAGTGACTCCTTTAATCCTTTAATTAGTCCAGCATCTGCGGCCAACACTGGGACCATTAACGTGGAAAATTGGACACAAAAGCAGCTTGATCTCTTCATCTGCTATACATCCCTACAGTTTCCTTGAGAGCTTGACAAAGAAGCTAATAGCTTGTCACAGATATACACATAACCAGAAGACCTTCATTTCCACCAGCGCGGTTGGGTGGCAGTAAAAAGTCTATATATAATTCATGCATTTACAGTGGTTCATTATAAGGCCTAAGAAATCTTTAGAAAATATATTAGGGAAATAATAATTAATTTGATGAAAGCAATTAACATGTAATTAACATATTCATAGCAGAAGTAACCTTTGGGGAGGTTAATTTTGGACCTTTTTTCTCAGAGAAATAAGGTTAAGCAGATTTAATTATTTACAACTTTTGTTTACGAGGATTAACTAACACTAGGTCTTCAAAGTCAAATTTGTTGGTGTTACAGAAAAACAGTTTTGAATATTAATTACAGTTTTCACAATTTTCACAGTCTGAAGGTCATTTGTTCCAAATATGTTAATGATTGGAATTTAATATATATATATATGTGTGTGTGTGTGTGTGTGTGTGTGTGTTTCATCATTGTGGAGAATGTAGAAGTGTTGTTGTTGAAAATTAAGATTAAACTTTTTTTTTTTTTTTTTTTAGTGACACCCAGGAAATTACTTTTATACAGCATGGAGTACATATAGTTGTTGTATTTTCTCAATTTTTACACAAAATGTAATATTGACGCCATCAAGTTTAACCGTTACCCAAGTTACTGACCAATGAATAACCAAAAATAAACAAGAAACCACAGTTTGGCCCCTAAAAAAATATGATCAACAAGTGATAGATTCATTTAGGCTACACTTTCAACCCTGTTACTTGCAACCCTATCTCCCATTTTGGCATATACATAAACTCAGGGGAGCTGTAAAGGGGGAAGTTTGGGATGGTTCTACAGGACCTGGTCAGACGGGTAGACCAGTGATTTTAGCATTCCCCTGAAAAAAATGATTGTGAGGGAAGTCCAAGCCAAGGTACATGTATAGCCTAACTTAGTCTTCTAAGTAACAGATTAATTTAGCAACTCTGTTACCCATTCTGGCATATACATAAATGCAGAGGGACTGTAACAGGGGGAAGTTTGGGACCAGCATGAAGGCCCTGGTCATATGGGATGGCATTTAACCTGTTTATGGGGCCCATTGTCCCAGCCTATACACCTACGCATCCTCAAAGTTTGGCCCCTAACAATCAGCAATCCTATACTTCAGACTCAACTTCTTATGAACAGCTAAGTTTACACTAAAACATATTTATTTGGCTTTGTTTTTGTAAAAAACAACATCTGGCCTTAAACTAGCTAATATCTACCAAGCGAGAGATTATTTTAGGCTACATTTTCAACCCTGTTACCCACTTTGCCATATACCGTAACACAGCACTGTAACAGGAGGAAGGTTGGGATGAGCATGAAGGCCCTGTTCAGATGGGGGGCCCAATGAACTCAGCGTTCCCCCAGAATACAATTTGAATTTTTTTTTAAGATTTATTTTTTGCCTTTTCGCCTTTATTTTGATAGGATAGATCATCGGGAGAACTCGGGATGCCCGTAACTCAACAGCACAGTATGTCGGTGCAGACGCCCCCAGAATACTATTTTGAGGGGAGCCTGAGGTAATAAGCCCAGAATCACTAGTAGTTCAACTGCACAAACACCTACGCACCTTCAGAGTTTTGCCCCTAACAATTAGCCATACTTCGGATTTGGCCTCTTATGAACAGTTACGTTTATACTCAACATAAATGTTATTTATTGTACTTTGTTTTCAAAGAAACCAACATCTGGTCCCAAACTAGCCACCATAAACTAAGAAGCAGATTAATTTAGGCTACATTTTCAACCCTGTTACCCATTCTGGCATATACCTACGCACCTTCAGTGTTCGGCTACTACCAGTCACTTCTGATTCAATCTCGCATGAAAAGCGTTTACACTGAACATATATTTAATTTAATAGGCTTTATTTTGTAGAAACCAACATCTTGTCCCAAGCTAGCTAAGATCTACTAAGTGACAGATCCATTTAGGCTACATTTTCAACCCTGTTACCTATTCTGGCATTTACTTATGCACCTTCAGTGACAGCTGAGTTTACACTGAACATATATTTAATTTAATGGACTTTACATTTTCAACCCTGTTGCCCATTCTGGCATATACATAAATGAAAGGGGAAAGCCTGGGACAATTCTAATGGCCCTGTTTAGAGAGGGGGCCAAGCAATTTTCTGTCAATAACCTGTCTAGGAGGCCCATAAGCCCTAGCAGTGCCCCACAAAAGCACCTACACACATTCAGTTTGGCCCCTAATAATCAATACATCTTCATATTCAACCATGTCAGAACAATTTACACTGAACGTATGTTTATTATTTATTGGACTTTATTTTTGTAGAAACCAACATCTGGTCCCAAACTAGCCACCATAAACTAAAATCTACTAATGACAGATTCATTTAGGCTACATTTTTTTCCCTGTTACCAATCTGGTATATATATAAACACAGGAGGAAAGGTTGGGACAATCCTAAAGGCCCTGGTCAGTCAGGGGGCCAAGCGATTTTCAGCTTTACTCCGGAAGACAATTTTGAGGGGAGTCAGAGTCAACAACCTGTCCAGGAGGCTCATAAGCCCTATGAGTGCCCCTACTTAAGCACCTACACACCTTCAGAGATCAGCCCCTAACAATCAACCACCCCATACTTCAGATAGTTGGACTTTATTTTTATAGAAAGCAACATCTGTTTCCAAACTAGCTCAGATCTACCAAGTGACAGATTAATTAGGCTACATTTTCAACCCTGTTACCCATTCTGACATATACTTAAACACAAGGGGAAAGGTTGGGACAATTCTAAGGGGCCTGGTCAGACAGTGACCAAGTAATTTTCAGTCAATAACCTGTTCAGGAGGCCCATAAGCCCTAGCAGTGCCCCGCATAAGCACCTACATACATTTAGAGTTAGGGCCCCTAACAATCAGTTCATCCCATACTTCAGATTCAACCTTGTCTGAACATCTTACACATACATTTAATTTATTGGACTTTATTTTTGTAGAAACCAACAACCATTTGTTCCCAAACAAGGCAAGATCTACTAAGTGACAGATTAATTTAGGCTACATTTTCAACCCTGCTACCCAATCTGGCATTTACCTACACACCTTCAGTGTTCGGCGACTACAATCACTTCTGATTCAATCTCTCATGAACAGCTAAGTTTACACTGAACATATAGTTAATTTAATGGACTTAACATTTCCAACCCTGTTACCCATTCTGGCATATACATAAACGCAGGGGGGAAAGGTTGGGACAATTCTAAGGGCCCTGGTGAGACAGTGGCCCAACAATTTTCAGTCAATAACCTGTCCAGGAGGCCCATAGGCCCTGGCAATGCCCCACATAAGCATCTACACACATTCAGAGTTCGGCCCCTAGCAATCAATCCATCCAATTCTTCAGATTCAACCTTGTCGGAACAGTTTACACTGAGCATAAGTTTAATTTACTGGACTTTATTTTTGTAAAAACCAACATCTGTTCCCAAACTAGCTAAGATCTACTAATGACAGATTAATTTAGGCTACATTTTCAACCCTGTTACCATTCTGGCATATACATAAACACAGGAGGAAAGGTTGGGACAATCCTTAGGGCCCTGATAAGACAGGAGGCCAAGAAATTTTCATCTTTACCTCCAGAACATGATTTCGAGGGAAGTCCAAGTCAATAACCTTTTCCCAATCTATCTAAGATCTACAAAGTGACTATTTTGGCTACATTTTCAACCCTGTTACTCATTTTGGCACATGTACCTATGCACCTTCAGTGTTCGACCTCTACCAATCACTTCTGATTTGATGTCTTACGAACAGCTAGGCTTACACTGAGCTCTTTTACAGAGCATCTGAGACATGAGATACCCTACACCAGATATTTAATATGATGATCTAATCAATCAGTTTACATTCACTTTCAATTCATTTCATTCAAAAGGCAAAAACAGCTTGTACACAGACATCCTGTCCGTTCTCAACTCTATTATTGGCCAGTGATATCATGTTGAGCCGTTTGAGCGCTGCAACCCTCAGCAGCCCTCCTTCACAACCCCCCGCCTCCCCCCAGCCAACTCAAATAACGGCGCCTCCACAGCTCCATTCTTTACCACTGCAGGGGCAAAGCTCAAGGGACGATGGGGGATATTATTTGGCTAGTGCAGTCTCCTTGATAAATGACTCTCTTTGCTGCACATCGTCTAGGGAATGTCCTCCTCACTATAGAGCTGCTGGTTGTTATCAATATTGCTTTCATTGCTAATTGTTCAACAGGGTTGAACACATTGAACCTCATTTAAATGCCTTTTCATTGTTCATTGCGACACTTCTCTGAATTGTTTGTTGGTCCTGAAACATCATTCCTGTTGAGGGAAGATTCCTATCCTTAAAGTCACATTTACAGTCGAGGGTGAAATCCAGTCATTTCGGTTAGAATCTTAGAATCAATTTTGTGTAAGGTCAAAAGATTACCCTATGCGGATTTCGCAACGGATTCAAGCTGGTTACATGGATTTGCCCCAATGACCAACAGAAGGGTTGTCTGGTTTGAAAGTGGCTTCTGTGTGAGTTCGGCTTCATACATCGCTACACTATTGCTAATAGATGATGGACCTTGTCCGCAAAAACTTTTTCCGACCACAAGTTTATGTTTAGAAGTAGCAACGTCTGATGTAATGAACGATTCATTCTTCTAATTTAAATCTTTTTAATCAGATTTTGATTCTCAAAACCAGCCTGAATGTAACCACTGGAGTTGTTTGGATTACTTTTCCAATACCTTTTTGAAGTGCATAACTTCTGAACCCCACTGACTTTCATCATGTGTTTGGAAAGATCTGAGAGGTTCTTCAAACATTTGCGCAGAAGAAAGAAAGTCATACAGGTTTGGCACGACATGACAGAGTCTTCATTTCTGAGTGAACATTTGTGACTTGCAATGTGAGGCACTGCTATATAACACAACAAACTTAGAAAACAAACATATGATACACCTCAGTATGATCTGAAAGCGGTAACCGGAATTACATCCTCCGAATCAATGGACATTATGTCCTGCAGTATCAGTTACCTTTGACATCTCAAGCCGCACAGCAGGTTTGATGGACACACTTTGAGAGCTCTGACATGAGATACTCTAACCTCTCAGACACACAAACATGCTCATATACAGGGCCAGTGCATAATTTAAAGACCAACACTGTAAACAGAACTAGAACACAACAATTGTGCTGGACTTTCTCTGAATAGAATATTACTGACTGTGCGCACATATCTATCTATCTATCTATCTATCTATCTATCTATCTATCTATCTATCTATCTATCATTTATCTATCCTCCATCCATCTAATATGTGTTACTAACATAATTCCAGTAAATAAATTTTTCTCAAAGTAAACAGTCCATTTCATGGCTCTTTCAGACTCACTAAATTGCAGCCTCAGCCCAATCAGAAGTACCAGTACTTACATAGAAAC
>NW_026129909.1:70000-107500 GCF_022985175.1 Labeo rohita | reverse complement strand
ACTTTATTTGTGACCCTGGACCACAAAACCAGTCTTAAGTCGCTGGGGTATATTTGTAGCAGTAGCCAAGAATACATTGTATGGGTCAGAATGATTGATTTTTCTTTTATGGCAAAAATCATTAGGAAATTAAGTAAAGATCATGTTTCATGAAGATATTTTGTAAAATTCCTACTGTAAATATATGAAAACATAACTTTTGATTAGTAATATGCATTGTTAAGAATTTTATTTGAAGAACTTTAAAGGCGATTTTCTCAATATTTTGATTTTTTTTGCACCCTCAGATTCCTGATTTTTAAATAGTTTTATTACGGCCAAATATTGTCCCATTCTAACAACCATACATCAATGGAAAGCTTATTTATTCAGCTTTCATATGATGTATAAATCTCAATGACCCTTATGACTGGTTTTGTGATCCAGGGTCACATTTGTCATACAGCCTGAAATCAAACCCCATTCCAAATAATTTTCCCAGCTTTACTTACAATTTTGGTCTTACACCATCAAACCAATGACAGAAAAAACACAACAGTCCCTCGATTTAATACTTAATAGAGCCACCTTCTGCTTTAATTACAGCCATTAGTATTTTTGGATGTGTCTGTACTAGCTTTGCACACCTTGATTGGGGAACATTTGCCCATTCTTTCTTGCAGAATTGCTCAGGTTCAGTCAAATTCTGTGGTGAGCACCAATGGACTGCTCTCTTCAAATCCATTTAAGTCAGGGCTCTGACTTGGCCACTCAAGGACATTCACCTTCTTATCCTTAAGCCATTTTGTTGTTGTGTTGGCAGTATGTTTAGGGTTATTATCGTGCTGGACTAAGGGACGTAGGTTTTCCTCAAGAATTTGGATGTACTTGGCAGCATCCGTTTTCCCTTCCATTCTGACCAGTTGCCAAGTCCCAGCTGAAGAGAAACACCCCCACAACACAATGCTGCCACCACCATGACTTCACAGTAGGTAAGGTGTGTTTTTGGGTGGTGTACTTTGTTTGCTTTTCACCAAACAGCACTTGGCGTTCAGTCCAAAAAGGTTATTTTGGTCTCATCAGACTGTAGCACCCTTTGCCAGAAGGTGTCAGACTTTTCCAAATGTGTTTTGGCATAGTGCAAAGGAGACTAAGTGTGACACTTTTTTTTTTTTTTAAGAAAGGCTTCTTATGTGCCACCCTGCCATACAGGCCAGGTGGGAGATGCACATGTGCATGTCACATGCACAGATTGACCAGACCCAACCATAAACCCTGATAAAGCCCTTCAAAGTTGCCTTTGGCCTCCTCATAGCTTCTCCTATCAATGTCCTCCTGGCTCTGTCATCCATTCTGGATGGATGACCTGATCTAGGCAATGTGCTGGTGGTGCCATATGCTTTCCACTTCTTAATGATGCTCTGAACAGTACTCAGAGGGATAGCTAAAGCCTTTGCAATGTTTTTGTACATTTCTAACTTGTACCTTTCTACAACTTTATCCCATTGTTTTTTGAAAGCACTTTCCCAGCCATGGTGAAATCTCTGCCGTACCATGCGCTACTAACAGTGGAATCTTCAAGAAACAGCTCGTTTTATGTTTAGTCTGGAAGTTGATTACTTGGACCTGATTTTCTATCCACAAGTTTCCTACGTGTCAAAAGTGGGAGCGTCTTCCGGTTCGAAGTAAGCACACGGGACATAACACTCATTCATTCAACAGCTGACAGTAGTGACGGGCAAATGAAGCCTTGTATGCACTGACATTTCATCGGACTGTTTCAAGAAAAGATTCAAAGTGTGTCAAAGACAGTGCGATCTGCTGGTTAGTAAAAAATAAAGCAGCCAGAATGTGAAAGAAACATCGTCGGACGAAATATTCACCATACACATTCCACAGATCGACTCTTGTTACGTGCACAATATAACCCTGGTGAAAAAACCAGCATATGCTGGTAGGTATGTTTTGATGCTGGTTTATGCTGGTCCTATTGCTGGTCAAGGACCAGCATAAACCAGCATCAAAACATACCTAACCAACATATGCTGGTTTTTTCACCAGGGAACTGGATTCAAATCTCATAAATCACTCTTGAAATATTGTTAAAATTATAACTGTTATTGATTTACCTCGGAATTGTTTTTAATAAAACAGAAAAAAAAACAAAAAAAAAACACATTTTTGCAATGTAGATGTAAGTAAAGTCTTAAAAGATCAATATCATTCTTCTTTTTAAATGATCGATTATTGTGTTTTGGTAGTGATGAGTTTTGGTAGAGGACAAATATTCCAAAACTTTCTTACAATGAGAATTAACAGCACAATTACTAGAAGTGTGTACTTTGGATATTATACAATTTGCATACATACAAAATTTGTGGAAAAATAATGTTTTGTGAGAACGAAACAAGATACAATTCAGCTGGTAGAAGTTTTAATAAAAAACAAAATGCACAAAAGAGCTCATTGTACTAGAGCAGATCAAGTACAAATACAAATGTTTCACAGATCAAATACAAAAACATGTTTTTTTAAAAAACCCCTCCAATTTGATGCATCACATCTTTCCCAACAGATACCAACCTCCACACGTACCATCTGTACACACACACACAAAACATCCCACTTCGCAACTACACAATGCTGATTTGCTATTAGCACCCATATCTGAAAATAATAATAATGAAGTTGAGCTCTTCTTTTCTTCAACACTTCAGGAATCGCTGATTATTGTGAAAACATATTACAATTTTTGAATGGTAAAATCCACCACTAGCTTGGCATATTATAATTGACAATGCTAGCATGCTTATTTACTGATGTGAAATGTTTTTTAAAAAAATTTTAACCACCCCTTTTGCAACATTTTAGACTTAAAATATAGATTTAAAAGACTACATAAGCATTAAAATAATAACAAATATTACATAAAACCCACTGCAGTTAAGGGAATGTGTATTTGGACAGTGTCTGTAACCAAACACATCTGAAAGAGCGATATAAATGAAGAACAATAAAAGGAAGTGACATCACAGTGCCCTCCCTCCAGGAACACAAAAACAAGCACTCTGCTTTGAGAAATAAGACAGGAGACGTTCAGGATCAAAGCCGAACCAGCTTTAACAGCAATTCCTTTCACAACATCCTTTAATGCCCACTTCAGTTCACAAAACACACGTCACATACCCGATCAACACTTACATCCCAACCACTGCACCTTCCCATGATCCTCTCCACCTCATCTGTAACATACAACAACCTTCGAAACACCTTGCGAAGACCCTTGAAATGCACCCAAAACCCTAAAATAAAACCTAAGAGCGTTCAATAAAGAAACATGGCTGCTTTGTGCACTTCTCAATACGAATTATGAAAATACAAAATTATCGTACACTGAAATGAATTTTTATACAAAAATAAACAAACCTTTTTGACTTAGTGGTTAAATGACACGGAAACTTTAGTCGGCTAATGAAAATAATCACATTTGTTCTGTTCTACTCACAAAATATCATATTTCGAATGTTCACAGTGTTATTAAGACAATATCTATATATGTAAACAAATACCAGTTTATATTCTCACAGATCTCTAAATGACAGTAATACGCTTTTGTGAGTAAATGTTGTCTATCGTTTCCTTAAAATCGTATTACAGCATCAACTGAGTGATTAATTTGAGTTACGTATGGTCCAGATATCAGCCCACGTTTCCATACAAGCAAATGTATTTACATATATACACACACACTGGCAATAAGATTGAATCAATGAGTTAATCTTATCATGGGTCAATATAAAAGGCCCAGTGTAACTGACTAGTGGTTTACCCATTAAACCTGATGTAACAGTTTAAAACCATGCAGCGAATTAATAAAATACAATAAAAAAAAAAAAAAAAAATCACATTGAATGAATATTAGTCTTAACATTTAGTATGTTAAAACAATACAGAATATGAAGAAATAAATAATTGAAAATTAATCTCCTCCGGTCGTCTAGAGAGAAGTCTTCTATTCGGGCAGAATTCACAATATAGACAAACACGGGTCACACTAGAAAATAAGAAGAAAATAAGTAAATGCCTTATTCAACAAATTCATCATTGCACTTGCAAAAATAAAATGAAAACAAACCAAAAAATACATGTACAACAAAAAAAAAAAAAAAAAAAAAAAAAAAAAAAAAAAAAAAACACAAAACAAAATCACACATAGAAAAACATGAAAAGAAAACAAGTTTATTTTAATTTAAACAAAACAAAAACACAAACAAAAGCAAAAATAAATGAATACAAACAAAGTCAAAACAAAACCAGACAAAGAAAAGCAAAAAAATGAGTAAAAAAAAAACAAAAACAAATGAAAATCACAAACACACAATATGAAACAAAATAAATGAAAAAACAAAAACATAATAAAACCACACAAGCAAAAACAACAAACAAAAACCTAGCAAACACATGAAACAAATGAAATTAAAAACAAAACCACACAAAGCAAAAATAAATAAATAAATACATACACATACAAAAACAAAACAAAAATCACTCAAAGAAAAGTAAAAACAATTTCAAAGAAAAAAATAAATCAAATCAAAAGAAAAAAATAAAACAAAAAACAACAACAAAAAAAAAAAAAAAAAAACTAAATAAATTATTTAACCAGAAAAATACATAAATAGAAACCCACAAAAAAAAAAAAAAAAAAAAAAAAAGCAAAACACATTAAAAGAAAAACAAATGAAATTAAAATAAATTAAGACAAAGGTCTTAAGACAAAAAGCTTCTTAAATGAATGCAAACAAATTACAAAAACTTAAAACAAACAAACAAACAAAAAAAGCAAAAAACTGAAATAAAAAAACAATAAAATAAATAAAACTCCAAATGAAATCAAAACAAACAAACATTAAATGAAATAATGAAATTAAACAAACAAACAAACAAAAAGAAAACAAATTACATGAATACAAAGATCACACAAAAAAAGCAAAACAAGAGAAAATTACATAAAAAAGCTTATTAAAATAAATTAAAAAAAATTAAAGCAAATTAAGTTAATACTAACCAAAAAAAAACTAAAAAAAAAAAAAAAAAAAAAAAAAAAAAAAAAAATGATCACACAAAGAAAGCAAAGCAAAAAAATTCAAATTAAAATTAAACCTCCAAATGAAATAAAAACAAAAATACCACAAAAAAAAGTAAAAAAAAGAGAAAAATTTCAACAAAACAAAAATTGCTCAAAATTAAATAAATAAACAAAACAAAAACAACAACAAAAAACAAATTAAAACAAAACAAAAACACCAAATAAAATGAATACAAAAACGCAAACAAGACAAAACCACACAAAGAAAAAAAAAAAAAAAAAAAAAAAAAAGCAACACACATTAAAAGAAAAACGAATGAAATTAAAACTGAATATACAACAAAACCAAAGCAAAAAAATAAAATAAAAAATAAAAATAATAAGACAAAGTAAAAACATATTAAATCAAACCAAAACTACAAAACAACCAAAAAAGCAAATGAAATTAAAACAGCATAAAACAACTAACACAAAAGTAAAGCAAAACAAAACAAAGAATAAGTCTATAACTGATGTCATGCACTCTACGTTTTCAGCAGGTTTGAGTGTTGGTTAGGACCAGTAAAACGGCTGCTGACCTGAGCTCAGTGCTGACGGCGTTCAGCTCACCGGATCAGAGATGATGTTTTCCTTCCCCGGAGGAGACACGTGGCGCCCTCTCCTGTCTGCGGCGGGATGATTCCCCAAAACCTTCTTCTGCATTTAAACACAGCAACATTCATTACACACACACTTTATGCAGTTACATATACACGCTTTCAAACACTGAATTGTTGCAGTGTGTTTTTCATTGTATCTGCCAGTAGATACTAAAGGTCACTAACTAAAGGACACTCAGCTGCACTGGCCAGAATTTGGAGAGACGCCACCATCGCTTTTAACGGCTGATGTGAATGTCACAGAGGTGAGAGTCTCATATGTGGTTTGATTGAAGCAGAGATACAGATCTGACCTTGATAAGTCCACCGAAGGAGCGCGAGCGCCCGTGCTTTTTACTGGTTGGAGTCGTGTTCGCACTCCCAGGAGTGCCAGGAGTCGACTGCTTGCCAAGCTGAAACCATTAACAGAGACACAGCAAAACTTGGATTAAAGAAAAATGACACTTTTTTAAAAATGAAATACACAATAATCACAGTTAAAATGATACATTTTTATATCATAACAATATAATTTCTTTTTATAGAGTTTTTAAAAAAGGATCTGCTATCTTTAATATCATATTCTGTTAATAATGCTAAATAATGCTAATGACAATGTTGTCAACAGCAAGTTATAAATAAATTACACTAATTACAGCTAAAAAAGTAGCATGATTTTGCTTTTAAATAATTAAAATAATTATAGTACAATGTGCAGTAAAATAATTTAGGTTAAAATAGGTCTGTTGTAATTTGTATATTAATAAATAAAATTGTTGGGTTTAATTTTTTTTTTTTTATTAGTAATTGTAAAAATGTATGGTAACATAAAAAAACAAAGCAAAAAAGCAACAACCAAAAAAACTAATGAATACAAACAAAAACACAAACAAACAAAACTACAAATGAAATCAAAACAAAAACACCAAATAATAATAATAATAATAATAATAATAAACCAAAAAGGAAATGAAACAAAACAAATAAGTAAATAAAAATTTTGGGTTAAAAAAATATTTGTTTAAAAAGTAGTTTGTAAAATTGTAAAAAAAATGTAAAAACACAAACAAAACAAATCACACAAAGAAAAGCAAAAATAAATGAAGTAAATAAATAAATAAAAAACTCCAAATGAAATCAAAACAAAAACACCAAAAATAAATAAAAAGAAAATAAATTAAACCAAAAAGCAAATAAAACAAACAAAGTAAATAAAAGTTCACAAAATAATCAAATTTAAAAAACGGTAACAATAAAAAACAAACAAACAAAACAAAGAAACTAATTAAAAAAAAAAAGTGAACAAAAATTGTTGGAATTAATTAAATAAAAAAAATGAAAATTGTTTAAAATGAAATCATTAAACAAAAAACAAACAAACAAATAAAAAATTAGTGAATAAAATTATTGGGTTTAAAAAAATAATTGTTTAAAAAGTCATTATTGTAAAAAGCCACCTAAAATAGTTTGTTGTCATTTTAATAATAATAATAATAATAATAATAATAATAATAATAAAATGTATATTTAGTTGTTTTTTTTTTATTTAAAAACTGATTGCCTGACTGAAACAGTGAAACTGGCTGCAGTGTGCTCTCACCTGTCGGATGAGTTTTTTCTTCTTGGCTGAGTTCGGCATGTTGTCGGTGACGTGTCGACAGAGCTCTCTGAGCGCCTCTTCAGTGTGATTGTCCGAGTCTAAACCCACTCGCGCTCCGCTCCTCTTACACGCCGACGTGAACGGAGAACCACCCACTGACAGCAGCTCCAGATCATCCTGACAACACACAACAACATTAACACACTCATTTACAAATCAATCAGTGAAGAACAAACACAAACGCCACCAACCTTGGAGTGAATGATTTTGGTGTTTGCGAATTGAAGTCTCGCGTGTTCCCTCAGATACGCCGGCGCCTGCGCAAATGACAAGAAAAACACACGGACTGAACTTGACAATCAGACAATCATACTTTAAATGTTTAAGGAACATTTCAAAACAAATCAGTTTTGTTTCTTGAAATAATATAATAATAATAATATATAATATATACATATACATACATATATAGTTTTTTTTTTTTTTTTTTTTTTTTGGAATTAACGTATACTTATTAACTTACAAAATTAGAAAAGCTCCTTTGGCAAGTAACTGAGACTTAAAGAAAAAAAAATTGAATTAAATTATATTAAAATGTTTTTAAAGTAGTAAAATTACTAAAACTAAAGCTAATAAAACTAAAACTAAACATAAATATAAAAAAATATAAAAACTTGACAAAAGCACATTACGATTCCTTGGGAAGTAAAAAAAGAAAAATATATTTAAGTATTAAAATTACTAAAACTCTGAAATAAAAACAAAACTTAATAGATTTTTTTTTTCTTACAAAAATGACAAAAGCACATACAATTATAAATGGTCCTTTGGCAAGTAACTAAGATAAAAATTAAATTAAATTAAATTAAATTAAAAATTAAATTAAATTAAATTAAATTAAAATGTTTTTTTTCTTTAGTAGTAAATAAACTAAAGCTGAAATAATAAAAAAAAAAAAATCATAAAATTGACAAAAGCACATTAAATTAGAAATGATTACTTGGGAAGTAATTAAAATAAATTAATAAATAAGTTTAAGTACTGAAATTACTAAATAAAACACACACACACTAAATTACTAAAAATGGATGAAATAATAATAAAAAAAAAAAAAAAAGTAAAATGTTTTTGAAGAAGTAAAATTACTTAAAATAAAGCTAATATAAAAACAAATTAAACCTAAATTTAAACATTAAAGAATAAAGAATAAAAAAATTAAAAAAAATTAAGGCCAAGTTTAACCAAATTAAAATAAATACTATAAAAGTATATAAATAACACTACTAAATAATACTAAAAGAACACAGCGTCACATTAATATGATGTTATTTTCCATCTCATCACTACGTGCAAATAAAAAGACTATTTTGTAAAGGGTGTCATGGGAAAAGTACCCGAAAGATCTTCTGTGAATGTTTGATGAGAAACGCCATGCCGCTGTTCAGCTTCTTCAGGTTCTCCTGAAGATCACTGGCATTCATCTGAAGAAAGCAGCACATGACACATGAAAAATGATACCTATTATATTATATTATATTATTATATCATATTTAACTAAAGCTATAAAAATAATAAACATTGTTATTAGTTGAAATAAAATAAACATTCCCTAATTAACTTTTTTTTTTTTTCCCAGACAGTTGAAGTTAGCTCAGCAACATTTAGTTTTATCATTTAGCTTAACTAAAAAAAGGAGAGCAAAATCCTAAAAAAAAAAAAAAAAAATTGTTATTTATTTTTACTAAAACTTTAACCAAAATTAAAAAAAAAAAAAAAACAGAAAATCAATCAAATAAATAAATAAATACTAATTCAAAATATTAATAAAAATCTATATTTAGTATCTCAAAGACACAAAAATAACATCACAATAATTTAAAAGACAGAAACGACGTACATTTTTGGGCCAGATGACGTGTGGGGCGAACATGAGTGCGAGGTTGTGTGCGGACATCTTGTTTTTGTCCTGTTGTTTGGCGGTGTGGTAGAGCAGGTCCAGCAGCAGTTTGAGGAGGGTTCGGTTGGCGGTGGGCAGCAGCATCAGCAGCAGCTGCAGGGCCTCGATCTGACGCTCCTTATCCGGCGCACTCGTCTTATTGCCCTGATCGTCAAACAGGGTCAGCTCTGCACAGACGCAGACAGACGGTGATTATGAGCTATCGGTGATGGGATAGAGATGGGTGAGGTTTGACTCATCTCAGACAGACCTGTGATTTTGAGGTGAGCGTGGAGGTGTCGGTGGGTCAGCAGGGGTTCGGGCAGTTCTCCCAGGAAGCTCTTGAGAAGCGTGGCAACGTCGTTGGGATGGAAGTCACCGGAGGAGAAGTCGATGTCGGCGCCGCCGTTGAGCTGCTCTCTCAGCGTCTGCTGTCTCAGACTGTTCCCAGGAACACGAAACAGACCCTCCACTTGCAGATCTACACAACAACATTTACTTTACATAAACTCATGTTACACATTTCAAAAAGGCAAAATATAGTTGAATTTTACAGTTGATGTTAAAAAATAAAATAATAATAATAATCATTTGGCAACAAAATCCAGTCATTTCAACAGAAATCCAACAAGTCAACAATGATGAAAGTAATAAGCATGATTTAAAAAAATAAATAAATAACACATATATTAATAATAAATATTAATTAATCCCACTAATTATGGCAAAAATGTAGGGCATGACATAAAGCACTGTCATAAAGGCGTGACATTTTTTTGTGAATAATCACAAAATCACAGCAAAAATGTACATGGTGTATTTTTGGTGTTTTTTTTTTAATAATCCCAAATTAAATAATGTACAAAATATGTTATTACAATGTTATTATTATTAATAATAATTATTATTACTATTAATATGTCATGATATATATATATATATAAAATATAAATTGGTAAATCACAAATTACAGCAAAAATGTACATGGTGTATAATCAATGTTAATAAAAATAATGGAATGATATATTTAAAAATAATAATCACCAAAATTCATAGCAAAACGTATGTAGTGTTTTATCAGTGTTAATATTAATAATAATAATAATGGAATAATATATTAAAAAATAATAGTCACAAAAAATTATAGTAAAACCATACATTTAGTGTATTATCAATAATAATAATAATAACAATAATAATAATAATGGCACATTTATTATTTTTTAAACAATCACAATAATAGCTACAATGTACGTAGTGTATTATCATAGTGTTAATTATAAGATTAATAATAACAATGGCATATATATATATTTTTTAAGTAATCACAAATTATAGCAAAAATGTACATAGTGTACAATAATAATAATGAAATGATATATTTAAAAAAATAATACAACCGCAAAACTTTACAGTAAAAATGTACATAGTGTATTATCATAGTGTTAATAATGATGATGATGATAATAATAATAATAATAATAATAATAATAATATTAACAAATATACTATTTTTAAACAATCACAAAAAAATGTATAGAAAAACGTAATATCATTGTTTAACAAAATAATAATAATAATGGCATATATTACTTTTAAAATAATCACAAATTAAGTGCATAGTCATGTTAATAATAATATTAGAATAATATATGTAAAAAATAAAATAAAATCAAAAATGTATAGCATATATACATAGTGTATTATCATAGTGTTAAAATGTATATTAATGGCATACATAATTTTTTAAATAATCACAAATGACATAGTACATAGTGTATAATCAATGTTAATAATAAGAATAACAACAATGGCATGATAAATTAAAAAAAAAAATAAATAAATTTAAAGTATATGTACTTAGTGTAATATATACATATATATATATATATATATAAATAAGGACAAAACAATTGTGCTTATATATCAATATGACTTAAAATAATTATTTTTATTATCTATTAATCTATTATTACTATTACCAAATAAACAAGATAAGATATTATTTAAAGATCTTACTAATAAAATAATTGATTACTCCATTAAAACAATTACATTATAAAATATTTTAAAAAAAAAAAAAAAATTGCAGAAAGCGACTTTCAATGTGAGCTATGCTATGGTCAACAGACCTTTTTTGCCTGGAAAATTGTGTCATAATTACATTACTGCACTTCACTGAGTCCTGAGTCCAAATACTTTTGCGGGCCTCTGTATTTCCTTACAGTCATTAGGAGTCATTGAAGTCTTGTATAAGGGCCATTATATATCTTTAACTCACTTTTGCTGAGGTACACGATGAGTTGATATATCTGCGCTATTCCTTCCTCTGTGAGAGGCATGCCAAACACGACACCTTTGTCTGGAAACAAAAGAAAGTCGTAAATCGGTTAACAAATAAACATATCTTCAATAACAATGTGTTTAATGCAGAATCTTTCAACACATTAATTAAATTTGACATCATTACATTAGGCTAAAGAACCAAATACTTGATCACACAAAGAATCCAATCAAGTCCTGACTTTGGTTTCACCCATTACCACAGACTGCAATGAATCTAGATGCGGCCCGTCGATAGCAAAACCCTACGGCAGGAAACTAACTAGAATAGTAATCAGTAATCTTCAGAGAACTTCCCAAAACAGACGACGTAATTTTCAGACTGACGCTTATTCGATAGTTTGGGTCAATAGCGTCTGAAATCCTCCCACCGGTGCCTCCACAACAAGCTCAAAGGCAGATCGACAACAGACCGCTTGTAAATTTGCAGGAAGCATAAGGACGAATTAATGCCCACTGCAGGCTAAAACAGATTACGATCCCCAAAGTCTTCTGACCTTTACGTTTGAGGAAGTTGAATGAGCGGAAGAAGCCTCCGGCCGCGGTGCCGTTGGGCGTCTTTGGCTCCTCGTCACCCTGCAACTGGGAGAATTCGGCTCCAGGGAGGTCGATGAGCCGTGTGATGTTGCTCAGCACTAGTTCGGTGAAGGCCTCGGGCCGCTCGTGACGCAGCTTCTCCACGAAGAAGTCGGGGTTGAAGATGATGGGCGGCCTGCCGTCCCCACTGCCGCCCGTTTCTGACTCCTGACTGATCACTACATTGCACACCGTGCCCCTACAAACATACAAATATAGTTTCTTGTTTATCTACCCCATCAATTCATATATATATATATATATATATATAAAAAAAAAGCAACAACACCATTAAACATAAAAAACACAAAATGATTTAAATACATCTGATCTAATGATGAGAACGTTTTATCTTCTAAATTGTATTTTTTTGTAAAAATGTCAGGGTGGCACAACTGTACCTTCATTACATTAAAGAAAAATACTTACATTAATTAAATTATTGAAAAAAAAAAAACATTAAGTAATTTGGTATAATCTTATATTATATCTTAAATTTATATTTAAACAAAACTGCTTATCTTTAATATGACTTGTCATGAGGTGCAACCATCATGCAAAAACAAAACCGGAAATGTGAGTCAAGGTCAATAAATCTCTTATATTATCTAATAATTTAAATAAACTTGGTCAAGGTGAGTTCAGGATTGAAAGGTCATGAGGTGCGACTCAAAAACGTAAAAAAAAAAAAAAAAAAAAAAAACCTTTCAAAAAAATGATGGATATAAGAAATATTTAGGGCATTTATTCAAGGATTTGGCAGAAAAGTTTACTAAATGAGATTATTTCAATATTCTGTGAATATTGAAAAGAAAATAAGAAAGAAAGAAAGAAAGAAAGAGAGAGATAGACATTTTAATAAATTTGCAATTAAATAACTTATGGAAAACTGAACAAATAAACAAACAAATATCAAGAAATGGGAGTCAAGCTAATAGAAAAATCTCTTAAATTATCCAATAATTTAAATAAACTTAGTCAAGGTGAGATCAGGATTAAAATTTCAAGAGGTGTGACTCAAAAATGTAATATTTATGAATTAATAATTCAAGACACTTGCGAAAAAAAACAAAAAAAAAAAAAAAAAACACTTCATACGCCACTGAAAAACATTTAAAAATTTTGAAAATTATGGATATAAGAAATATTTAGGGCATTTATTGAAGGATTTGGCAGAAATGTTTAATAAATATGTAATGAGATTATTCATTGAATATTGAAAAAAAAAAAAAGAAATAAAGAAATAGATAGAAAATTTAATACATTTGTAATTAAATAATTTATGGAATACTGGATAAATAAACATATGTCAAGAAATGTGAGTCAACATTAAACAATCTCAAATTATCCAATAATTTAAATAAACTTAGTCAAGGTGAGTTCAGGTTTAAAATGTCATGAGGTGCGACTCAAAAACGTAATACTTATGAATTAATAATTCAAAACATTTGTGGGAAAAAAAAACACTTTTTATACGACACTGAAAAACATTTAAAAACTTGATTTAAAAACTTTGAAAATAATGATGGATATAAGAAATATTTATGGCATGTATAAATAAAGGAATTTTGCAAGAAAAAAGTTCATTAAATTATTTAATAATTTAAATAAACTTAGTCAAGTTCAGGTTTAAAATTCATTGAATATTGAATAAATAAAAAAATAGATAGATAGAAATTAATAAATAAATTTGCAATGAAATAATTTATGGAATGCTGAATAAATAAACAAACAAATGTCAAGAAATGTGAGTCAAGGTCAATAAATGTCTTAAAATATCCAATAATTTACATAAATTAAGCCAAGGTTAGTTCAGGTTTAAAATGTCATGCGGTGTGACTCAAAAATGTAATATTTATGAATTAATAATTCAAAATTATTTGTGAAGAAACAATTTTTAAACTACACTGAAAAACATTTAAAAACTTTTAAAATAATGATGGATATAACACATATTCAGTGCAGTTATTGAAGGACTTGGCAAAAAAGTTTAAGAAATAAATATGCAATGAAACTACTCATGGAATGAGTATATTTAAATAAATATAAGAAAATACAGAATGCAGAAAAGATATAGAGAGAATGCAAAAACAAAACCAGAAATGTCAGAAAATGTAAGTCAAGGTCAATAAATCTCTTAAAATATCCAATAATTTATTTAAACTAAGACAAGGTTAGTTTAGGTTTAAAATGTCATGTGGTGCGACTCAAAAACATAATATTTATGAATTAATAATTCAAGAAAGATATTTGTCAAAAACATTCAGAAACTTTGAAAATAATTATGGATATAAAAAAAAAATTCAGGATATAAGACAAATACAAATTATTTCATTTTACTTGATGCTTACACCACATGACACCAAACTAAATAATTACATTTTAAATTTCTGTAAAATGGTATACAAATACTAGCAACTTGGCATGTGTTTAAAACTAGATTTTTCCTTTTCTTCTAAAGGCCAAAAACTGTAACTGAATGTCTAAGCTGTAATTTTATCCAGAAAAAACATTACTGAAGGCCTTAAATGAAACACGGTTATATTAGATTACATTCTATGTTATATACAAGAAATATTAGCATATTCTGGGATGCCCATTTAATACATTCAGCGGTCAACTTAACACAAAATAAACATTTCCCTGAAAATATTTAAATAATCTGCTTTGTTTTTTTAGTGCAATTATGAAAGAAAGTGTTAAATATATATAAGTATTCATGGAATATTGAAATAAATAAATAAAAGTACAAGGAAATGCATGAGGAAATAAGTCCTGAAATCCACTATTTTCATAATATCAAAATGATATTTCATCAAATCACACATACACACACAACGCCATAAACTGTAAATTAACATATTGTAATTTTATCCAACAAAGACAGTGACAGACTCCTTGAATGAAGAAAATTGTGCTTAAAATTGCTTCTAAGAAAGAACAGATTAGACATGATTATGTATTATTGTGTATTTTGAGAATTTCAAAACATAAAAGACTCCATAATGACTGTAATCACAAATGATCTGTTGTTCTCTATAATTGCCCCTGTTCTGTTGTTGGCATTTATTGAAGTTATACCGAGTATTACCATGGTAAAACTCGTTGAATACATACAAGTAGCTTTCTGAATCCTTCTGTCACTTTGATTCACTCTTATTTTGATAGCACTGAAAAGCACAGATGACAAAACCATAGTACTCTGATGTTTACCATGTTCTAAAATGTTCACACATTCATTTCACCACAGTATTTACATGTTTTTTCTACGGTTCTCTAAAGAAAACCGAGTATTACCATAGTACTGTGCGTTTAAGCCCATTCAAAGTTACCACGATTTTTCTACCTCAGTTCTTCCACCCAACAGCGTCTTTGCCGTTATTCAAAACTATAAACATTTAACTGTATTTTTAGCCTATGTGTGTTTGGCTAACATTTTTGCAACTAAATATTCGTTACCTTCTGTCTCGTTTATTTACATCGGTGTCCTTCTCCGCGGCCATCTTTCATCTTCCGTTTGAATCCAGCGCTGCCGAGGCGTTAACCGCTGCTTAATCATGATTGGACCATGAGGGAAAATGGGAGTGGCTATGTAGCCAGGCGGGTTTGCAGAGCGCTGATTGGTCTATTCAAATGTTTCAGAGATATACAGATCTGGGAACAGCCGTGAAGACTTCTTTTGAGGTAGTCTGAATAAAGCTTGGTGTTTAAATCTTATTACATAAAAAGCGACACTTTAAATGTGTAATATTAATCTATGTTTATATATTAGTATTTCTTATTATTCCGTTGTTTCTGAAACAATGCCAACACTGAATATTTTCTGTATTTAGCTACTTGCAATGCCAAAACTAGCTGATCAACATGAATTTACTACTTTATATGAGACAATAATATTTTTATGAAAGGATTCGAAATCTGTAGATTGAATCAAAGAAGTCAGGTGTGAAGTATAAGTGTTTTTTGAACATTTATAGAAATGCAATCAACACTTTTGTGCATAGCAATCATGAATTTATTTGTTAACATAAAAAAAAAAAAAAAAAATCAATAAATAAAATAAACTTAAATAGGTTGACCAAGCTTAAACATTTTAGCAAATACATGGACAGTCCATATGGAATACGCATCATCTACTCAAAATTTTATGGTAGTCCACAAATGATATTTAATCAATTTAATCAACCAAAAAACGATTTCACTTTTGCATAGTTGGTTACGTCAGATTTTGCCAATTCCATAATCTTATTTTTATATTGATTGCAAATTGTACATATACATATATATTTAAAGTAGTGTGTTATACATATTCGAAAATAAATTACATCTGACATTAATAATTTTTAGAATTGTATTTATAGGATTTTCACATTGCGTTCTGTGGGAATCATAATAGTGATTAGTGTACTTAAAATGGTGTATTAAAAATATATAATTGACAAACAAATTTAAAACTGAATGAATCTTCTTTTTAAAAGCCTTTTGTGTTGAAATGGCTTAAAATGTCTCTTCACATTATATTAAAAAAAAAAAAAATCTTCAAAAAGATTGTTTCATTCTCAGGGTGTAAAATAACATGGCATGCTCACATTGCACCTGTTCAGGTGTTTACTGTCGGTCTTTTTTGTAGGTGCAAGATGGAGGAAGACACCAAGCAGACGCCACAACAGATCAAACACTGTTGCTGTTGAAAAATATTTGCCAAAGATCATCATGCAGAGCTAAATGACATGATCCAACATCTGCATGGACTCCATGATGGCCTCGTCCTGAACAAAAATAAGTAGTAAAATAGTTCAAAGTTAATACAAAAATGGAAAACATCTGCTAAACATTTACTCATCCTCAGGCCAATCGAGATGTAAACGTGTTTGTTTCTTCATCAGATTTGGATGGGTGCCGTCAGAATGAGATTCCAAATGGCTAATAAAAACATAATACAAAATGGCTAATAATAACAAACACAATGTTTGTTTACAGCTGTTTTAGCTTGTAAGCAGTGCTTGATTTGCGCATATTTCTCTCCTGATTTCTCAGACAAGACGACTTTTTCACTGGAGGAAGTGTTATTATGGATTATGGACTCACACTTTGGCCAGAAGCGACGGTTTGAAGTTAAAAATGTCTTAAAAGATGGATTTGTTTCTTACAAACATGCAGCTTTTGGCTACACAAGATGTTAACTGATGGACTGGAGTGGTGTGGATTATTGTGATGTTTTTATCAGCTGTTTGGACTCTCATTCCGATGGCACCCATTCACTTCCATTGGTGAGCAAGTGAAGTAATGCTACATTTTTCTAAATCTGATGAAGAAACAAACACGTCTACATCTTGGATGGCCTGAAGGTGAGAACATCTTCAGCAAATGTTCATTTTTGGGTAAACTATTCCTTTAAATATCACTGCAGGTCATGTACAGTAGGTAAAATTACCTAGCATAAAAATATAAAAATCATAATTAGTTTTCGTGTCATCTTTGTACCTTTTGACACGACTCCAGGAACTCCTCCATTGTGATGACACCATCATTGCGATCCATTTTCTGATTTCAAACAGATAAATGATCAATAAATTAATATACGTTTAAAAGAAAGAATAATGATAATAAATATTAGTTTTAATTTTAGGTTTTTTTTCTTCTACACTGTAAAAAACAATTTGTTGAGTCAACTTAAAATAATTTGTAACCTGGCTGCCTTAAAATTATAAGTTCAGTCAACTCAAAAAAAAGTTTATTCATATTGAAATGTTAAATTATACTAAGTGACAACTTAGATATTTAAATTGAATTAACTTAAGTTGTTACTTAGTACTTTTCAAGTTGACTAAACTTATTTTAGTTGACTGAACTTAAAATTTTAAGGCAGCCAGGTTACAAATTATTTTAAGATCAACAAATTGTGTTTTTTATTTTTTACAGTATACTAATTATGCATTTATTTGATTAAAAAATACAATAAAACACTAAAATTGTTAAATATTTTTACAAACTGTTTTCTATGTGAATAGATTATAAAATGTAATTTATTCTTGTGACCAAAACAAAATTTTCAGCATCATTACTCCAGTCTTCAGTGTCATATAATCCTTTAGAAATCATTCTAATATGCTGATGAAAGAGTTTTTGAAGATACCTGGAAGAAACTTTCAACATGTTCTCTAGGTGCGCTGTCCTTCATACATGGATATGTGTACTTCCCCATCATATCATAAATAGACTTCATAATATCACTCATCTCCTAAAACAGACAGAATAAGTGAATGAATACAGTAATATAATCACATAAAGGACCAATTTCTGCATGAAAATAGTGTGAAACTAGACTATGTGTCTGAGATACTGTACCTCTTTAGTGATGCAGCCATCTTTATTAAGATCATACAAACTAAACGCCCAACACAGTCTATCAGTGACGGTACCACGCAAAATGATTGACAAACCAACCACAAAATCCTGAAGCCAATGAGAAACAAAAGACCAGTAAGTGTAGAAGAACATACAATTTTAATATGAAACATTATAACAGCGAATCATCTATTGATTTGGATATAAAATCTTTTTTTATATATATATACTTTCAAAGTAATCATAAGTATATGGTATATGAATTACAGTTATTCATATTAAGTATACGAACAGCAAACTGACCTCAAAACTAACTGCTCCGTTTTTGCGTCTGTCAAAAGCTTCAAACAGGAAATGAGCATATGCGCTAGAATCTTCAAACAAAGAATGAACGTGAAATATCAAACTTAATTTGGGAAACTCAGGGGGATTTATAAAGGCCTCTTTTAAATTCAATTAATTAAAAGGTTGGAACAAATGAACTGCTTTAATTGCCTTCATGCATAAATTAACTCACCTCCATGAGGAAAAAAGTGAGAGTAGATTAATTTAAAAGTTTCTTCATTTACTAATCCCGTGGGACAATCCTACAGCACATAAACAAAAAATATATTGAAAAATATTTCAGTATTTAAAATATATTAAATCACAATTATGGAATGCCATTCAGGAAATAATTATATTTATAATATGAAGTTTGAGTGTATGGAATGAAAGTCTGAATATATGGAAGGAAAGTTTGAATATATGGAATAAAAGTCAGAATATATTGAATGAAAGTCAGAATATTTGGAATGAAAGTCTGAATGTATGGAATGTAAGTCTCAATATATTGAATGTAAGTCTGAATATATGGAATGATATTCTGAATATATAGGATGAAATTCTGAATATATGGAATGAAAGTCTGAATATATATAGAATCAAAGTCTGAATATATAGAATGAAATTCTGAATATATGGAATAAAAGTCTGTATGTATGTGAAAAATGTATGTGAAAGTGTGAATATATGCAAAGAAAGTGCAAATTAAACAATTCTCACTGAATAATGTATAGCTTGATTTATCCTCATTATCAGAGCAATAGGCTTTTGAGTTGTGATTCATTTAAAATATCATTGCCAGAAATTTTCCAATAATTTGTTGAACTACAACACTTTTTTTTGCAGCAGCTGGTCATACTCCAAACAACACAAACACACTGTTTAAAAAAAGAAAGAAAGAAAGAAAGAAAGAAAGAAAGAAAGAAAGAAAGAAAGAAAGAAAGAAAGAAAGAAAAAACTAAGGGAACTAAAATATTCCAGTTGTCACTTAAATTAACATTAAGTAACTTAAAATTTTAGGTTGACTAAACAAAACATTTTTGGTGGGGTAACAAATTAAGTTAAGTTGAAACAACTTTTTAAAAGATTTTTTTTCTTTTTACAGTGCAGTTTGGAGTCACATCATCTTGAGGATCATATTTCCATTATTGCAACATTCTTAGTGCATCAGATTTCCTTCAATAGCTACAAATATTGTTCTATAAATTCAGACATTCATTTTATATATTCATACATTTATTCCATATATTCAGACTTTTATTCTATATGTTTAGACTTTGATTCTATATATATTCTGACTTTCATTCCATATATACAGACATTCATTTTATATATTCAGACTTTCATTCTAAATATTCTGACTTTCATTCTATATATTCTGACTTTTATTCTATATATTCAGAGTTTCATTCCATATATTCAGACTTTGGTTCTATATATTCTGACATTCATTTTATATATTCATACTGTCTTTCCGTATATTCAGACTTTCATTTCATATACTCAGATTTTCATTATATATATATATTCAGAGTTTTGTTCCATATGCTCAAACTTCATATTATAAATATAATTATTTCCTGAACGGCATACCATACACAATCAAACAATTTGAGAAAATAATTGTTAAAGACCTTTGATATGTATCTAACACAGAAAGAAGAAAACTTCATAAGCCTAACTAGCCTTGTCACGGAAAACCCAACTCGCTCATTAAAAAACGTTAAGTATTTTACGAAGTTGCAAGCTCGTACAAATTCATACAATGTGGAAAACACATTACTAGTACAATAAAAAACTAAGCGCAAAACCTGTACCCATAGACATAAGCTGGTCCTACAAAAATGTAACGCGTGAAATAGTTACGAAAAATACGCAAATGTAAAATAGTTACGAATTATAATGTGACTGTGTTGGAAAAGGCACATTTTTGCAAAGCAAACCCACAGATGAGTAATCTTATTTATGTTGTGTGCACGCCAATATGTAATTACTACATACAAAGTCAACGCAAAGGTGCGAGTTCGTACCGGGCTGATATACGCCTCAAATCAACCCGATCTCATGGCAATTCGTACATATTTTGCAAGATGGCTAATTTGTACGACCTCACTCGTAATATTTTTTGCTATATCGTACGGATTTTATGAGTTCACCCAATTTATATGGATTCGTAATGACCTACCCCTGAACACATTACTGGCGTCTAGACAAATCGTACAAAATCGTACAAGAGCGGTTGTAAGAATTCATACGAATTAGCCACCTTGTAAAATGTGTAGGCTACGAATTGGTTGTGAGATAGCGTTGCTCAAACATGTTTTTGCTTGTTCAGTTCTCAGCGTCGGAGAGAAGAAACACACTTATATATCAGTATAAATATAAACGTATTGTCGAGTCCATTAATAGATCAAACCGATAGGGAGCTTACAAAGTCATTAAGGCAAAAGTTTCTTACATTTTTGAAACTTCTATAGAGGATTTGTAGCTCTGTTTTGGTAAACTTGGTCCGTTCCATCATTTTTTCCAGACTGTCCGGCCTGTAGCACACAGTGGCAAGCTCAAAGTCCTCTTCTATACTGTCTATATGACAGATGAAAACATTAAACATTTACACAAAAATCTAAAAACAATATTGGATTCATTTAAGAGATATATGCAGAAAGAAAAGCGACAGACAGTCGGTCACTTGCTTTGCCTGACAGTTGATGTGGAGTCCACATGACAGCAGGGTAGAAGTTTGAGGAAGCGCTGTTTCATGTTCTTTTTGCTCTGGCCTGAGGGAGGGTTACCTACAAACACACACACAAAACATTGGGAAACTGCTTAGCTATGCAAAAGTGCTTTGTAAATCATTTAAATGCTATAACAAGGTCACAGAAATATTCGCAAAACAGCGGCCCGTCACAGTCCGTTGGCGCGGTTTGCTGCTCTGGCTTAGATTCAACAATGAAACGGATCACTGAATTTGGAGAATTGAATTTCGCAAAGTCCTAAAATAAAATAATATGAGCACACACTTTTCACACTTTTGATGTAAGTATAAAAAGCCCACACAGTTGGGACAAACTGCTAATAACATGAATATAAAGGCGCGTTCACATCTTAGCGAATTTTCGCGGGCAAAGTATAAAGTAAGGTATGAAGCAACGCTTCAGAAAATGCACCGTACAAAGAGGTTTATATTGGAAAACAAGACAAAGTCAAGTGTTTACATTTCAACAAACTTGAATGTAATACGTTAAATGCCTTAAGGGAAGCTCCACATTATAAAATTCCCCAGTGCATTCCCTTTGAAATCACAGCATTTCTCCCGCGGAATTTATAAAGCAATACAAAGGCAAAGTAAAAGCAAGAAGAGTGCGGTTTTAATGTTCAGACCAACAGATTGTGCGTGCTTATACAACAATCCTAATAATCAGTGAAGTTCAAATACAGTGATTTTGTTTAATTTTCGCCCGGTACAAGCTCCAAATGAAAAGCAAAATCAATCGGGACGTCACAAAGACTAAATGAGTTCCTGAATGAGTCAGTAGAATCGATGGAGGGAATCGCTGGTAAAACAAAACAAAACAGAACAAAACAAAAAACAGTCGCTTACTGATCAGCATTTGAATTGATAATTCATGACTAATAAACACGGTCATTTATCGCCACCTATTGACATAACCCGCAAACAATGTTGACTGAAAATCCCCACAAACTGTCTGGAACGCGCAAACAGACAATTATGAAAGTATTAAAGTGGCCGATGGAAATAACCGCACTCTAAAATCAATGCTAATGAGTGATTAATAAATCATCAAACTAAAAGCCAGAGACAAAAACAAAATGACAGAAATAAAATTCAGCCCAGACATTAAATCATTTTCTTCGAGTGTGATGCAGTTGGTACTGAGCTTTATTTACATATCTATCATCAGCAGACTTCACGAGACTTCATGTTGGTGAATTATTTCAAACACCTGTTCTTCCAGAGCGCATTCATACTGGCGTGGAAAAACAAACAAAACCAACACTAGGTTAAACGCACAGCGCACGCGCACAGGTGCATACAGCCCTTAGAAAATACTGGCGCACATCTGCAGGAGCACAAACGTCACTAGCCCACATACAGTAGCCTATGAACATCAACACACTGACATGAACATACTGCCAAATAATACTCTGAATTGTGGGAATTAGAGTGCAAAGTATCAACTAGGTTTCATGTTAAAGCACTTTCCCATTTAGCAGCTATTAACATATAAAATTTAATCTTAACTTGTTTAGAAAGCCAAATGTTTCTCATATGTGCACATGTGTGGTTTCAGATGTTCTTATGTTTTCAGAACACATTTTAGTATGAAAACTGATCATGTTTTATCCGTTAAAACGTTCACACGCACTTACTCTAATTTTATTATTTCCGCAATTCTATTTGGTGACGCTAGAGGCACTGAAATTACACTTTTCTGCTTTAAATGCGAGATTCGCGAAGTTAAAATAGTCCCTCAGATTGTCATTTAAAAAGTTAAGACATTCATCTTTTTGTTCTTCAGTCTCTCACTTGGCCTCTCAAGAGTATTGACAAGCATGAAGGAGCGTATGAAGGTCAAAACCAAGATGGACGCAACAACAAAAGTGGCTAGCTGATCTGAATTCTTAAAAAGGGCAGAGAGGTGATTAAGATCCTATAAAAGATAATGATAAACGAATTCAGAAATAGAACTTGGAGTAGCTCAGCGCTAACAACACTACAGAATGACTAGATTTAGCCTACTTATCAGCTACTTATTCCTTGTTAACCAAATGGGAATAACCAGGTGACTTGTATCTATCTGTCTATCAATCATGGACCACCATGGTACTTTTTGTAATATTTTCATTAACATACATATACATACATATTAACATGTTTTATACCGTATAGGCTAGAAACCAAAGGCAACGGTACAGCTGACAAAGAGCAAGTCTGACTATTAAAAAGAAACGTTATTAATTATTTAAGCATTATTATAAAGCCCGTGTTATGACAAGATGTGTGAGATACGATTAGCATGAAACGACTGAAAGACTCAAGTGATTTATTCAGACCTATTTAGTTCACTTGTTGGGGAATTAGTAGGGAATTAGACAGATAAACTGGTATACATTTAGTTGGTTAACTAGTTTGGCGGTGATCTCACTGCAAAAATAGCAAATCTAAATATGAATACAATATATGTTAGTGATGTTGACTGCACAAAAAACTAGCTAGTTAAAAATGTGTTAGCTAATAACATGCAAATTTGTTTACTTAGTTAGCTGATTAGCAGTTTAGTAAGGCAGACTTAACAGCACAAAAAGCAATAAAACATGCAGGCATAATAGGCTAATTAAAAATTAATTAGCAAAATTATTATTTTTTTTTAAATAGCTTGGGGTAGAGTTTAGCATGTCAACTACCGGTAGCCATACATTCAGCTGTTCTTTAAAAATGTAAATAATTTAACTCAATGACAATTAAAGCAGGCTAAGTTAAAACATTTATGTAGTCATAAAAAATCGATGGGGTCTGGTGTTAAGACTATATATGCAGAAATAATGTGGTAAATAATATAGTAAATATCCAAAAGTTAATCATAAACATCGTGAAGCGTATATTGTAAGTTTCTAAAATCGCATAATTTGACAAGCGATAGTCGCCGCTTGTGAATATGCAGACAAAATTGGCTACATGGGAAAATATGACCGGTGAAAGTACATTTGAAAAGTGAAAACCTAAACAAATCAATTAAAATGTCTGTCAGCAAGAGTTTAGCGAACATACAGCAGCCTGTAATCCGCAAGCAAGAGCAGTCAACTTTATCTGAGAGCATACAAAAAATATAATACGCCTATAAATTGCGCGATGTCACAGTAATGATTGGTGTGGTGTCACATTAAGTGCACTTACCTGTCAGCAGGTCATTGGATCCGTCACATTCTCCAGAAGTATTCAAACTCTCATCTCTAGATTTCACCTTCATTTTGCCTTCTCGCGAAATACAGTCAGAGGAAAAATACCTTTAATCCCTTTAGAGTGAGAAATAATATTGAATTATCTGTCTGCCAGTAAAGTGCAAGGCTTTAGAGTGTGAATAATGTTGTTATATTTCCATTAGAAGTTCCCGTCGGTCGTCAGATGCGTGCGGGTTTGAATTCGCTCTAGTATCCGGTTCATTCATGCAGAACATATGTAGAGTGTTTAGACTGTACTATCAAAGTCAGTGGTTCTTTGTTATTATAAAAGAGTCTCCGCGCCGCCTTGTTGCCATCTGCTCTGCCCTGCTGCAAAATGAATGAACCTGCTCGGTGAATCAGGACTCCGTGTCTCCAAGACTGAGTCAGACAGCGCGTTTGAGCATCATCGTTGGCACGGTCCAAATCACTAATTTTAGCAAACTTCAAATTGATTTACGTGGCATTCCAGCATCAGCAGTAGCTGTTTTAACACGTTCCAAAGCATTTTTGTATCTTTCCAAAAAATAATTTTGGAATCACTTCAAAATTCCTAATTTTGTGCTTCAAACCTCAAAAACCTCTCTGTGCATTCATAATAATGTTCAATTCTGAATAAAAAAATATCAATCAAAATTTCTTCATATTCCAAATCAAAGGGATTTTTTTACAAATTCCGATCAAAAGTGTTTTTCCGCACTTTGAATAATTTTTTAGAAAACAAAAATTCCAAATCAAAAGTATATTGCATAAAAAATATTGCATATTTACATATTCCAAATTCCGAAGGCTTAATAAATTCTGAATCAAAAACATTTTTTACACATTCCAAATTCCGAATGCACATTTACATATTCCAAATAATTTTTTTTATAAACAAATTCTAATTCAAAAGCGTTTTTGCACATTCCGAATACATACTGCATATTCCAAATCAAAGTTTAAAAAAAAAAAAATTATAAACAAATTCGAACTCAAAAGCATTTTTACACATTCTGAATACACATTTACATATTTCAAATCAAAGGCTTTTTTAATTAAAAAAAATCTTTATTAAAAAATTCTAACTCAATAGCATTTTTACACATTCCAAATTCTGAATGCATATTTACATATTCCAAACAAAGCCTTTTTAAAATAAACAAATCATTTACTTATTAAAAATCAAAGACTTTTT
Source organism: Labeo rohita (assembly GCF_022985175.1). Lineage (NCBI taxonomy): Eukaryota > Metazoa > Chordata > Actinopteri > Cypriniformes > Cyprinidae > Labeo > Labeo rohita. The sequence goes on along the minus strand of NW_026129909.1, from coordinate 81,529 downwards.
CAGAATCATTTTTAAATATTTTTAAATATTCCAAATTAAAGGCTCTTTTTTATTTTTTTAAACAACAAATTCTGAATCAAAAGCATTTCTACACATTCTGAATTAAAAACATTTTTGGCCTTTTCCAAAAAAATATTTTGTGAACATTCCAAATTATAAGCTTTTTTTCTGCAATTCAAATCAAAAACTTTTTTTAAACATTCCAAATTAAAGGTATTTTTACATATTTCAAAGCAATAATGTATTTTTTTTTTTTCAAATTCTGAATCAAAAGCGTTTTTACGGATTCTGAATTTAAAATATTTTTTGCTTTTTCAAAAAAAAAAAAAATGTTTATTGTACATTCTGAATAAAAAGATTTTTCCTTTACTTTTTAATTAATAATAAAATAATAATAATAATAATAACAAAATAAAATAAAAATAAACATTCAAAATCAAAGTATTTTTTTAAATACTTTTTAAAAATAATATTTTTTTATTTTATTATTTTATTTTTTTATTTTTTTTTTTATTTTTTTACACATTCTGAATCTTAAGCTTTTCAAAATCAAAACATTTTTAACATTTTAATCACAGCATTTGCATTTTTTTACATTTCAAACTACAAAAAGGGTCCAAATTTTTACTACATTTTTACCACATTCAAATTTTTCCCCCTCCAAAATCACTGTTTGAGCATTCCAAATCCAGGTTGCAAACTGACCTCTATTTTTTACAGTGTGAATCATACAAAAACTTACAATTCTAAAGAAAAAGTAAGCATTAATGTTCACCCCTCAACATATGACTGGGGTATAAGATTGTACGAAAACATGAATGAGCCACTAATTTGCCAAAATGTAAAATGTAATTACGTGAGATGGCGTTTGGTTTATTATAGGTTTTGAGATACAGCCTTAGTCCATCATCATTCATGAATCAGCCTTCAATAACTGATGCTTTCATAGATGGGAATGCGAAGCATGGCTTGCTAAATCACCCAAATACCTTTTCTCTTCAAATGAGTCGTCCCAATGCCTAAATAATATGAATAAATCATTCATTTCCTGTGGTTCGAAATTTTGCACGTATTGAATATTTCATAGACCAGAGCCACTAGTGCAAGGATGAAAGACTTATATTTAGTTTTTGTCTTGAACTATTTTTAAACCACACTTCTCCAAAAAAAGAAATTGGCTCTTCTCTTCTACTGAAAGCTATATTAATGGCACAATACTGTTAGGATGTATATATAACCATTAGGTTGACTGTATGAATCTGTAAGCATCTTCTGATATAATATTGGGTTTATATTTATCCGTCTGAAAACATGAGACCAAAGGAAAGGACATAAGCTGACAGCACCGCTTCTAGATCTGAACATTTCATCTCTAATAGCATGTCTGAGCATTAGCATCTCTAATAATAAAACACAAGTCAATCCACCTTTCATGTGTAGAACGTAATGTTCAACACTTTGTAGGACCTGCATTTTATTATTAAAAAGAGTGATTTTAAGACCTGCCACAAAGTGATCAAACTCAGATGAGAGTTATTTTAGATAGTTTTCATGGGCATAATGTAAAATGGTACTGAGCATGTTAAAATTCGAATCGTAGGTAGGTATCAGACATCAATTTGAGTTCATAAGAGGTTCTTTAGTTAATTCATGATTTAGCATGCTGAACATAAATTCATTCTTACTAGTAGCATGTCAAAGAACGTTATAATGGATATATACAATCAAGTAATCTGGAATGTAATGATTATTATACTGCAGGAACGCTAATCTCTACAGCTGTAACTTTAAAGGAGGCCAATAACCAACCCGCTCTCATGGCAATTCGTACATTTTTGACAGGGTGACTAATTCATATGAGCTTACTTGTACGAAATCATATGATCTGTAAAAAATCATACATCTTTTACGAGGTGGCAAATTCGTAGGAATTCGTACAAAGGACCACACCTAACCTCGTCCCTTAATTTAACCATCACAGAAAATAGTACAAAATCGAAGGTGAGGTTGACACCTCGAATGAGGTTGTATGCAGTGTTACCAAGACCGTAGTTTTCCTGCGGAATTGGGCTGCTTTAACACTGTTGCCACGGGTTGTTTTTCTAGCCACAGTTTGAAGCGACCCCAAAAACGTGATAATTTTATCCCCCGGAACGTAATTTTTACCAGGGATCCCCCTTGAAACGCAACTGGGCTAGTTTTGAGTAGCAGTTGGGTGGGTTTTATTGTTAAAACCTAGCAACTCTGGTTGTATGAGTGAGATTGTACGAATTCGTACGAATTAGCCAATTCGTAAAATACATACGAACTGGCCATAACCCAGCAAACACGAAACGTTCCCCTATGGTTCCCGTTTGGTTATTTTTGGGAACCAAATGAGAACGTTCTAGGAACGTTCCCTGTAGGTTCTCTTTTTAATAACCTACAGGGAACCCAGAACGTTTTTTGCAGGTTATTTTTTGGTTTAATTTTATAACCTAAAAAGAACCTTCCCAGAACATTCCCTCGGATCTGGGAACCTTCAGAGAACTTTCAGGGAACCTTCTAGGAGCATAAATAGAATGTTCCCTAGTGGTTAGCCAGGAAAGTTTTCCTAACGTAAATAGAACGTTCCCTGTAGGTTCCCAGAACGTTCCCGATAGGTTCCCAGAACGTTCCCCTAACCTACAGGGAACACTCTACTTATGTTAAGAAAACTTTCCTGGCTAACCAACAGGGAACGTTCTGGGAACCAAAACCTAACATTCCCAGAACGTTCTGGGAACCAAAAATTGTTCGCTGGGGAGATACTGTTTCAATAACACATCATTTTAACAAAACATTTATATTTTTACCACATTAATGGATATGGTACACGAAATATAACTTGTAATGTAATCATATTTATAAATAACTACTAAAAACAGTGGCCAAACCTTGACTAAAAATACCTCATTGATTAAATAGTGCAGACTATTTCAATATTTAGGTATGTATTTGTGTCAGTAGTTTTGTTTATTAAACTTACATATTATTAGGGCAGCAACAATTCCTCGATTCTATTTGAGTATTCGATTAAAAAAAACAATTGCATTTTGCCCGTGTTGAGTAATCGGCAAAATACCCAAAAGTGGCGCATTCCACATATTAAAGCCATTTAAAAATCATAATAAAGCATAAAGCTATTAAGAATTAACAAACGCTATGATTCAATTAAATAAATATATGCGATGCAGGTTTAATATATGCGCTTTAATTTTATTACATGGGTGTAGTTTACGTACGTGTATCTCAGAGTGGCTCCGTTCACAGTAAATGCTGATACACAAACTGTTATCATTTACATGTGTGGTGCCTCTCAGACTACATCTCTGCATTTTGTTGTGATATTGGGCTTATTATAACGTTCATGGGAACGCAACTTGCGCTATTTAATCAGATTTGTAAGGTAAATCATTTATAAACCTATGCAAACAGGAGAATACACCTTTCTCAATAAGCTAACTGTTCATCACGATTTCAAAATAAAAGATTAAACCCTCTGAGTTTACACGTTTTGATGTCCATATATTCAAGAAATTACAGCGGCTGTAGCTTTTCTATCATAAAGAAATGGCAAAATTAAAGATTAAGTGAACATTTGTATTAAATGTTGTTGAGTCGATATTAAACAAGGATTAGATCGCGCAGTAAAGTGTAAAAACAATGGTCAGGGCATTGCCGCCCTCTGCAGGCATTTGTTGTAATGTGTAATGTACATTAGCTTTATTACATAATATTTTAACAATTATGTGTGTAAAACCATATAATTACTTGCTTTTTACACTTTATTTGAACTAATTATTATTGTCTTATTGCTATTATATGTATTTTAAGTCATTTTAAAGGCTATTGTTCACTATTTTTATTACTACAAAAAATATATTAGAATTATCCGATGATTCGATTAGTCGTCGGAATAATCGACAGATTATTAAATTACCAAAATAATCATTAGTGACAGCCCTACATACTTTATTTCTAAGTGGTATTGTTTTTATTGATTTACTCACCCTCACGCATTCTAAACCGGGTCTGGTTTAATGAATTTATCTATTAATTTATCTAAATTGTTCTAGTTTTAACTATCTTGTATTTCGTTCTGTTTTAATATTGGTCTATTTCAGTTATAATACCTTATTGTTTTGGCAAATGTCTAAAACTGTGCCCCGCTACGAAAACAAAAAACTCCATCCCCCCACCTATTTGTCTATGTTGGAGAAAGGACAGGCTTCCCGTGCTTACCTGGGGATCCTCAGCCCCAGCCTTTCACCCAGTCAAAGCGTGCGCTGGGCGCCTCACCCCAGGGCTTGCACGAACAAACCAGGTGCCAGGCCGTGCCGGTAACACCGGATGCTGCTTCGCGGCACAACGGAGCAGCAGACAAGTCAAGTCCTTCGCGGGAGTTGCGTTTAGCGTACGCAACCCGCGAAGTCCTGAGCACAGACTCGCCGAATGAAGCCTCACGAGGAAACTTCACTCGACCGTCGGTAATGAACTTACCTTTCCATCCTGCAGTTACACACACACTGACTGACTGAGAGAGAGAATTCCATTAAGGCGCGAATCTTTAGAACGCGGGTAACTGTGACGTCACGGAGACTGACCCGTCTTTTCATGAGCGCTGCTTACATTAATAAAGTATGGTTTAGAAAAGAACCAAAGATTTAATTGTCTGGTTTGTATATTTTTAATTTTCCTCATCTATTTTATTTTTATTATGTGTCTTGACGCTGTCATTCTGTCAGTGCACTGGAGACCATATATCCCTTAAATATCCCTCAAAATGTATCTTTGATTAAGATGTGTTGGCATTATACAAAATGTGCCTTCTACAAACTAGTTTCTAAAATATTTGGTGAATGGGTGTAAGAAGTTGAATAGTTTAAGAAAGAATGGCAAGAACTAAACGAAAGGCAAGAATGAAGGCAGAGAGATTGATCAGTGGAAACGTGGTTGGGAACGATATCAAATAAGCTGTGATAAACGCAAAACACTTATAATCCCAAGAGAGGAAGAAGAAAAAAACAGCATGGTTTTTATGCAGTTCAGCTTTATTTATAGAGCACTCTGAACAATGGAGACATCTCCGTATAAGCGGCTTTTCAGGAAATCCGTCGAAACACGAACTCCCAGAGAAACCGAACCATACAGCCATCCGTCTGAGTGATACATGAAGTAATATGATACATTTTGATAGTTTGTGATCAATATTTACTCGTTTGTCAACATTTCAGGATTTCTCTCCATGTAGTGAACTTCCAAAATGCCATTTAAATGCAGTTTCAAATGGCTCTAAACGATCCCAGCAAAGGAAGAAGGGTTTTACCTAACCAAACGATGGGTTTTTTTTTTTTTTTTTTTTTTTTTTTTAAGTATATATATATATACTTTTTAACCTCAAATGTTTGTCTTGTCTAGCTCTGCATGAACTCTGTGTAATCCGGTTCATGACAGTTAGGGTATGTTGAAAACTCCCATCTCATTTTCTCCTCTAACTTCAAAATAATCCTACATGGCTGTTTTACCTTTTTTTTGTAAAGGGCGCTTGATTTTCTTTGCACACAGAGCTAGACAAGATGAGCATTTGTCGTTAAAAAGTATATAAATTGTACATTTTTTTTTTTTTTTTTGAAAATGACCAAATGTTTCGCTAGATAAGATCCTTCTTCCTCGACTAGAATCGTTTAGACCCCTTTGAAGCTGCATTTAAACAACATTTGGGAAGTTAAACCTTGCAGAAGTCCACTATATGGGGAGAAAACTATTTCTTAATGACTGAAAACAGAAAGGCATGAACATCTTGGATGACAAAGGGGTGAGTAAATTGTCTGTACATTTTTGTTCTGGAAGTGAACTTCTCCTTTAAGCCCAAAGTATACTTTGTTTTTGTGCGCGTACCCTAGCGTACACCTTGTGGAACAACTAATTACTGCAAAATAACTTAAATGGGCATGTTCAACCTGCTTGTACCAAAAAAAAAAAAAAAAAAAAAAAGGTACAGGGTCGCGCACTATACGTTGTCCTTTGCATATGCACCACCCTATTTTTGTAACCAGACGCACATGCGCATTGAACGTGTTTTGCAGTAATCAGTTGTTCCACAAGGTGGCAGCACTGGCCTAAAACGAAAACTAAAGAGACAGAAAAACAACATGTGATTCTTGCATGCAGAAACCCATTCCATCAAGCTCCCCTTGCAGTTTCTGCACCGATGCAAAACGACGGTAGCGGGACGACGACTTTTATGCACCAGAGCACTTAGTGACTCCACTCAATTCACGTGGCCTTTGGTCCAAATTGCTCCTGTTTCTAAACTCTTCCACTTTCCAATAATACCACATACAGCTGTCCATTGAACATCTACACTCTTGAAAATAAAGGTGCTTTAAAGGAGAACTCCACTTCCAGAACAACAGTTTACTGACCCCCTTGTCATCCAAGATGTTCATGTCTTTCTTCAGTCGTAAAGAAATTATGTTTTTTGAGGAAAACATTTCAGCATTTTTCTCCATACAATGGACTGATATGCTGCCCCGATTTTGAACTTCCAAAATGCAGTTTAAATGCGGCTTCAAACGATCACAAATGCAATTGTAAACGATCCCAGCCGAGGAAGAAGAGTCTTATCTAGCGAATCGATCGGTTATTTTCATAAAAAATAATACAATTTATATACTTTTTAATGCCAAATGCTCGTCTTGTCTTACTCTGCTTGGACTGTTTTTGTTCCTTTTCATGACAGTTAGGGTATGTCGAAAAACTCCCATCTCATGTTCTCCCTCAACTTCAAAATCGTCCTATATCGCTGTTTTACCTTTTTTTATTAAGGATGTTTGATCTTCTTTGCATGTTCACTTTGCAAACATTGGGTCGGTACTTCTGCAGCAGTGTAGGATGATTTTGAAATGAGTTTTAAAGTTGAGTGAGAAAATACGATTGGAGTTTTTCGACATACCCTAACTGTCTTGAACCAGAATACAGAGTTCAAAGACAGCAAGGCAAGACGAGCGTTTGAGATTAAAAATTATTTATTGTATTTTTTTAAAATGAAAATAATTGTTTCGCTAGATAAGACCCTTCTTCCTCGGCTGAGATCGTTTACAACTGCATTTGTGATCGTTTGAAGCTGCATTTAAACTGCATTTTGGAAGTTTAAAATCGTGGCAACATATCAGTCCATTATATGGGGAAAAATGCATAAATGTTTTCCTCAAAAAACAATTTCTTTACGACTGAAGAAAGAAAGACATGAACATCTTGGATGACAAGGGGGTGAGTACATTATATGTGAATCTTTGCTTTAGAAGTGGACTTCTTTAAAACGTTCTTCACAGCGATGCCATAGAAGAACCATTTCTGGTTCTACAAAGAACCATTCAAAGGTTCTTAAAGAACCTTCTTGTAAAAAAAAAAAAAAAAAGTGCAAAGGACGTAGAAGATCTCAATGAAAATGTTCATTGCAGCATAGCAGTGACAAAGTGTGATTAAACATATTGTGGAGTGGAATCTGGGTCGAGGCAGACTATAGATTCTTACATTCTCTTACCTTTTTATAATCTGAAGAACCTTCTTTCGCCACAAAGAATTTTTTTGTGACACAAAAAGGATGTTAAAAGTTCTTTATGGAAACATTTAAACAAAAAAGGTTCTATGACATCGTAAAGAACCTTAGTTTTTAAGAGTGTAGCATGGATGAAATTTCACAAAATGTGGCATCCTATCACAGTACCACACTTGGATTCACTGAATTCCTCAAAACGAACTGTTGTATTCACATATGCTTGTAAATGCAGACTGCATGGCGAGGTGCTTGATTTTATACACCACTGCCAACATTGGGTCTGATTGAAACATGTGAATTCAATAATTAAGATGTCTGTCCCAATATATTTGTCTGTGGAGTTGCCACAACTCCCATTTAAGCAGATAATGTTATCTTTATATAGCATATGCCCTTCTGAAGGAGAAAGTAAAAGCTCTTTTTTATCTCTCCACCACACGAACGCCTCCAACTTGGAAAAGAAATCCTTGGAAGGGAGTTTAACTTAACTGCTTCTTTTAAAGATAAAGTCAATGATACAAAGTTTAATCTTATTTTTCAGAAGACAACAACAGCTGTTCAAAAGACAAAATCACTACTGAGATGCCACGGCACTGCTATAGGGCTGTAGGGTTAATGCTGAAGTCTGTAACACAAACCAAGACACTGGGCATCATTGTGTTTGTTGTACAAAATAAGATTTAATAAGGAAACAAACACCCATAAATAAGAATACTAAGGTAAAGAACGCCAAATACTCATTCAGGACCAAACCCAGGAAGAATTTACAAAGAATTTCTTTGAAATGTGTTTGTTTTATTCAATTATCTTTCAAATGTTGGTTTAAATTGGACTAATTAGCAGTTGAACTGGTTGGGATTCTAAAATGGGTTCTCTAGAACTAGCTTTCAGTGGAGTGTCTAATTAATACATTGGTTTTTTTCTTCACCCAGTGTTGTACAACTCAACATACAGGTGTTTGTACACTGCAACTTTGTATCTGTTCATCACTGTTCATCATGTACCACACTGAAGCATCTTGCAATACTGGGAAATACTGAGAGTTAAGAGACTGTCAGATTTTTAAAAATTAATGCACTTATACTTGAGGGTGAATCTCATGAAAGCTGACATGAAACGTCCAGGTCATATTTTAAAAAGCTGAAGAAATAAGAAATTATATTTTGCTTAAAATTAAGCTTCTCTATTTTCTTAATATGACAAGAAAATTAAATTCTCTCTTCAAGTTCTAATTATTGTAATAAAGATATATTATTTAAAATCTAAAGTACAATTTTAATCATGCGTTATTGGTTACGTGATAGACTGAAATTACATTTTTAATAAAAAAGGACAGGATAATTATCATCACTGTTTTATGGTACAATGAGAATGATTTTTAAGAATTTGAAAGGAAATGTGCTGAAATGTAATGTTAATAAAACCTCTGTTAGGAACTGTTTGTTTGTTTGCATTGTGATATAATTTTACACCCGAATTAATTATCATTATCGTAACATACAAAAATGTACATAACATTCTAAATTGTAAATAATGGTATGCAAATCCTGTTTTTAATAAAAAATAAAAGACTGAAAACATATTACTGTATTACAGTAATGAGAATGAGATTTTGGTGCATAAAGGTAATGAGAGGTCAATTAAGAAAATTTCATTTCTAATTTCATTACCGCAATATATTAATTATTATTATAAATATTTAAAAATGTAAGTATGTATTATGGTAGTGTGTACTGAAGCCCATTTCCGCCACAAAAAAAAAAACAAAATTGCGATTTTTTTTTTCTCTCACAATTGCGAGATATAAAGTCACAATTCTGAGAAATAAAGTAAGAATTTCGAGAACTGCGAATTTATATCGTAATTGTGACTTTTCTTAGAACTGCAACTTTATCTTGTAATTGATTTTTTTTCGTAGAACTGTGAATTTATATTGTAACTGTGTCTTTTCTCAGAATTTTGAGTTTATATCTCATAATTGTGACTTTTTCCATAGAACTGCAAATTTATATCTCGTAATTGTAACTTTTCTCAGAATTGCGAGTTTATATCTTATAATTGTGACATTTTTCAGGTTTATATCTCACAATTCTCAGAAAAAAAAGTCAGAATTGAAAAGTTTTCATCTCACAAGTCTTGACTTTTTTCTCTTAATTGCAAGTTTATTTTGCACTATTCTGAGGAAAAAAAGTTGCAATTCTGAGAAATAATCAGAATTTTGAGATACTCAGAAAGTTTATATTTTGTAATTGTAACTTTTCTTAAAATTGCGAGTTTATATCTCATAATTGTGACTTTTTCGTAGAACTGCGAATTTATATCTCGTAATTGTGACTATTCTTAGAATTGCAAGTTTATTTCTCACAATTCTGAGAAAAGTCAGAATTGCAAGCTTTTATCTTGCAAGTCTGACTTTTTCCTTGCAATTGCGAGTTTGATAATCGCGTTATTCTGAGGAAAAAAGTTGCAATTCTGAGAAATAAAGTCATAATTTTCAAATAAACTCACAATTCTGACTCATTTTTCAGAATTTTAAGTTTATATTTCGTAATTGTAACTTTTCTTAGAAATTGCAAATTTATATCTCATTGTGACTTTTTCGTAGAACTGCGAATTTATCTCGTAATTGTAATTATTCTCAGAATTGCAAATTTATTTCTCACAATTCTGAGAAAAGTCAGAAGTTGTTTTTATCTTCTAAGTCTGATTTTTTCTTGCAATTGCGAGTTTAAATCGCATTATCCTGAAAAAAGTCGCAATTCTGAGAAATAAAGTCAGAATTTTCAAATAAACTCACAATTCTGACTTATTTTTCAGAACTGCAAGTTTATATTTCGTAATTGTAACTTTTCTTAAAATTGTGAGTTTATAATCTCAATTGTGACTTTTTTCTTAGAACTGCGAATTTATATCGTAATTGTAACTATTCTCAGAACTGCAAGTTTATTTCTCACAATTCTGAGAAAAGTCGGAATTGCAAGTCTGACTTTTTCCTTGAAATTGCAAGTTTAAAAAAAAAAAAATTCGTCCTATCCTCAGGAAAAAAGTCGCAATTCTGAGAAATAAAGTGAAAATTTCCAAATAAACTCACAATTCTGACTAATTTTTCAGAATTTCAAGTTTATATTTCATAATTGTAACTTTTCTTAGAAATTGTGAATTTATATCTCGTAATTGCAACTTTACGTAGAACTGCAAATTTATATCTCATAATTGCAACTTTTCGTAGAACTGCAAATTTATATCTCATAATTGCAACTTTTCGTAGAACTGCAAATTTATATCGTAATTGTGACTTTTTTTGTAGAACTGCAAATTTATATCTCATAATTGCAACTTTTCGTAGAACTGCAAATTTATATCTCATAATTGCAACTTTTCGTAGAACTGCAAATTTATATCGTAATTGTGACTTTTTTCGTAGAACTGCAAATTTATATCTCATAATTGCAACTTTTCGTAGAACTGCAAATTTATATCGTAATTGTGACTTTTTTCATACAACTGCAAATTTATATCTCGTAATTGAAACTTTTCGTAGAACTGCAAATTTATATTGTAATTGTAACTTTTCTCAGAATTGCGAGTTTATATCTCATAATTGTGACTTTTTTTCGTAGAACTGCAAATTTACATCTCATAATTGCAACTTTACGTAGAACTGCAAATTTATATCTCATAATTGCAACTTTTCGTAGAACTGCAAATTTATATCTCATAATTGCAACTTTTCGTAGAACTGCAAATTTATATCGTAATTGTGACTTTTTTCGTAGAACTGCAAATTTATATCTCATAATTGCAACTTTTCGTAGAACTGCAAATTTATATCGTAATTGTGACTTTTTTCATACAACTGCAAATTTATATCTCGTAATTGAAACTTTTCGTAGAACTGCAAATTTATATTGTAATTGTAACTTTTCTCAGAATTGCGAGTTTATATC
>NW_026129909.1:0-65000 GCF_022985175.1 Labeo rohita | reverse complement strand
AAAAATATATATATATATATAAATAAAAAATAATGCACAGATGTTTGTTTTTACAACGTGAAGGACAAATCAAAACAGTTTCTGTGGCAATCATGGAAAGATGTTATTTCAAAATAGCTTTCATTAAACTACAAGCAGTTCGAGGTCACATTGTGAGCAGTGATTTGAAGTCAGATGTGTCTGGAGTTCGACTGGGACACCGCAGGGCACGAAACGAGCTGATGGACCACAAATCCATACACTTAAACTAAAGTACGAGAGCCAGATCGGCTGGACGGAGGTCGTGCGGGAGCATCTGGCAGAGCGAGATAAAAGAGACGAGAGTTTGGGAGCGCGAGTGACAGCTGGCACGACCGTCTGTAAAACTGACCTCACTTCCAGCACGCGCCATCATTAGCCTACAGATCAAAGGCTAATTAAGCAACACCTGTGACCACAAACACCTGTGACCGTCCCAATCAACCCCTTCTCATCCACACACACATAAAGTGTTGTGCTTATTCAGATTGGTATGACAGAACTGATATTAAAGTTGGGCGATAAGGTGGTATAAACCTTGCTAATAAGTGAGGGTGGTATTTAGATGCATAAAAAAAACTAGCTATAACCATTTGACTACATTATGTTTACACTGTCATTTCGAAAAAAGCCATCATTTCCAGCACAAAATGCGTGACAATCTGAAATCTTGTGGAAATTACATTATACTGCTCAGGTTTCTGTAGCACTCCACACACTAGTATAAATTAAAGGTTACTAATTAATACTAACTAATTAATATTAACTCTATTAATAATTATTATGCATTCATACTATTACAATTACATTAGTTATTAGTAATTAGTAACAAAATTGACTTTATATTTGATATTTTCTTGTTAATTTTATTTTTTATTATTAATTAATTAATTTAGCCTTTTCAGACATTTTATGGCTTCTATAATCTATTAACACAAAGCAAATAAATAAATGTGGGGAAAAAAATTAAATAAAAACACAGTAATAACAAACGAAACCAAATGCAAAGAAAAATAAATAAAATAATCATAAATAAAATAAAATAAAATAATAAATAAATCAAAATGAAAGAAATCAAAACCAAAATCAATCAAATTCAAATCGAAGAACAAAGCAGAGAAAAAAATGGAATGAAAAATAATAATAAACAAAAAGGACAAAAAAAGCTTTAAAATAAAGGTTAAAAAATACAAAAATACAAAAATAAATAAACAAATAAAAAAGTTGAAAAAAGTCAAAACAAATAAAAGTTAAAAATATATATAAATAAAGGAGGGAAAACAAAAAATAATTAAAAAACAAAAATAAATGTACCAATTAAAAAAAAAAATATAGACAGAAAAAAATCTAAGAAATCAAAGGAAAAAAGGAAACCAAAATTAATTAAATTCAAAGAAAAACAAAATATATAATTAAACAAAAATGACAAAAAAAACTAAAGTAAATAAAATAAAATAAAAAATAAACAAACAAAACTACATAAGAATAACATAAGAATAAAACACAAACCAATTAAAATATATATAGACAGAAAAAAGAAATCAAAGTAATAAAAATAAATAAATAAATAAAAACAAAAAACAAACAAACATAAGAACAGAACATAAACCAATTAGAAGATATATATACACATACATTAGACACAGAAAAATCAAGAAAATCACGAAAAAAAAAAAAAAGAAAGAAAGAAATCCAAACCAAAATTAATCAAATTCAAAATTAAATAAAAAAATGGAACAAACAAAAAATAAATAAACTAAAAGGACAAAAAAGGGGAACAAATACATAAAATATAGTTAACATTTTTAAAAACAATACAAAAAAGCAAAAATAAAACAAACAAAAACTAAAGCATACATAAATGAATAAATAAATAAATACATAAAAGACAAAAAAAAGTTACAAATAATAATAATAATAATAATAATAATAATAATAATAATAAAACACTTTAAAAATGTAAAAAACAAACAAACAAAAACAAAAAGCAAAAAAAAAATAAAATAAAAGAGGAAAAATGAGGAAAATACAAAATAAATGAACCAATTAATAAATATATATAGACACAATGGAAAAAAAAAAAAAAAAAAAAAAAAAAAACTAAACTAAAAGAAATCAAAAGGACAAAAAGAAATCAAAATCAAACTTAATTTAAAATTAAATCAAAGACAAAAACAAAAAGCACAAAAAACTAAACAAAAGTAAAAATAAATAAGTTTAAACAAGAAAAATAAATAAATAAATAAACAAACAAACAAATAAATAAAACATAAGAAAAAGAAGTTACAAACAAGGAAAAAATAAAACAAAAACTTACTGACCTCAAACACTGAACGGTCGTGTGTTAATGAATAACAACATTATATATTAATCACAATATATTACACTGAGGCTAAAAGTGAATGTTGTTTTCTGAAACTCATTAAGATCTCATTAAAGTCTGTTTGATCTCAAGACATCAAAATATGACATGACAGTCTGATGTGAGTGATTTGGTTACCTGATCTTCAGAGAGCTGTGAGATGTGGTTCACAGCGGCGTAAGACTCAATCTTAGGGTTGAAGTGGTTAATAATGGCTCTGAAATGACAAAAAGAGACATATTTCAAACACTTCGTCATATGACCTGCACTGAAAACAGCCAGGAGCTCATGAGAGAGAGACACGACACATCTGCGTGAGAATAGAAACGTTCGAGAGATTCGTCAAAGGTGCGGCTCTTTAAAATATTCTGCTGTAATGGTTTGCATTATGCATCATGCTGCAAAACAACAGCGCTCGACTTCTTTTGTGCGGCACAAACACATGCTGACATCTCTGAAAGCTCACAGAACCCGTCCACATTACCTCAGACTACAAAATCAATAATTAATTCAGCATGGCCCTCGCACACCAAACTAAATAAAGACAAAAACACGCATTTTACCAAACGCTGTTCAGTGTTAGTCCTGGACTTTAACTAAAGCAGCACAAACTATGATCATGATCTTTCACATTTTCACTCAGCTTTATAACGTAAGCGGTATATAAACGAAAGTACATTATATAAATAGACTTCATATGTGTTGTTATATTTCTGCGTGCCTTTTTAGACATTTTATGCAACGCAAAAACTAATCAAAAGCAAAATAATATAAACAAGTACAATGATAAACAAATAACTATATTAAGAAACTAAATTAATAATAAAACAAAACACAAAAAAACACTTCAAGAAAACCCAAACAAACCAACAACACAAAACAAAATAAACACAGTACACAAATCAAAACCAAATCACAGCAAAAATAAAAATAAGTCAATAAATAAAATAAATAAATACAATAATAGACAAATATATAAAATAAAAATAAGTAAATAAATAAATATCTAAAATATATATATATATATATATATATAACAAAAACCCTAACCATATCAAACCAAAGAAAATAAGCTGATAAAAAAATAAAACAAACAAATAAAACACGGAAAAAACAAAACAAAAGCAACAAATAAATAAATATATATAAAAAGCATACAACAGGAAAAATAAAAACATAAAATAACAAAAGTACAAAACCATATCAAACCAAAGAAAAAAGCAGAGGAAAAATAAAATAAAAAATTAAAAAAAGAAAGCAAAAACAAAACAAAACATGAGCAATAAATAAATAAATAAATAAATAAATAAATAACAAAAGAACAAAACCATATCAAACCAAAGAAAAAAAGTTGAGAAAAAATGCAATCAACAAAAATAAACAAAAAAATATATTATAAAACAAAAATAAAGAAATAACAAAAAACAAGACCATAGTGAACCAAAAAAAAAACTAAGAAAAATAAATAGATGACAAAAACAAAACAAAAGCAATAAATAAATAATATTAAAATAATAAATAAATAGAAAATAATTAAATATAAAAAGTAATAAATAACAAAACCAAATGACAGAAAAAGTGGGGAAAAAAATAAAACAAACAAAAATAAATAAAAACCAAGGATGTATATATAATGAATAAACAAGGATGTATAATATATATATATATATATATATATATTATATATATATATACACACACACACACACACACACACACACACACAAACAAAATGAGCAATATATATATATATAGTAAAAATGAAAGGGGAAAATTAAGAGAAGAGAAAAATCTTTATAAAAGAACTGCCATGTAAATTAAAGTAGATTATATAAATAAACTATACATTTCATCTTTTTATTATTAATTTTTCATATTTATAGAAATATTTTATGGCTTTTATAGATAGAACATTAAAATTTTTAAATAAGACATATGCAAATATTTAAAAATAGACAAAGGGTGCAATAAATCCTCAACATGTGTTGTGAAAATCTACAGTGAAGGTACAGATGACCGTCCTGACCTGACGTTGACGAGAGAGTGAGTAACTTTACTCGCAGGCTCCTTCCACTGGCCTGTGTTGGTGGAGACTCGCAGCACTGCGGCGTCATAAACATCAGTTAGTGCTGCAGTCGTCATAAAGGATAAAAATAAACACGTAGACGGCAGGACGGAGCTCAGGTGACTTACCCATGCAGTAGAGGTTATCAAACACCTGATGCATGCGTATGATCTCATAATAGAGCTCGTCGTAACTGCTGGGGGTGGGCAGAAACGTGTCTCCATACGTGATGAACATGTTGAAGAGGTTCACCACCTGAAACGGACAAAAACACGTCGGGGGAGGTGAGTAACGGACAGCCCGATCTGTACTTAAAGACGCGAGGAACCGGCGCTCGCGGCGAGTGCGATTTACCTGAAGAGCCAGCTGGAAGATATTGTGCTTGGCCAGAAGGCTGGTCTCATTGGACAGCAGGAACTTCAGGAGGTTAATGAGAGCTGCAAAACACAATCAATACAGCCATCTGAAGCGATCTGACCAAACACACAAATAATCACTGCCTTGACCTGTGACTCCACACAGATTCACACCGTCATTATCACATCCATTATCAAGGGTTGCAGACAGATATTGACTAATAGAGTATATTTATAGAGCATTTTTTATTATTATAAACAAACACAACTCAGAAAAAAAAAAAACACGCACGCATAGCTAAAAAAGTCAATAAATATATAGATTTTTTAATTTGTTATTTTTTGTTTGCTTTTGATTTGTTTTTGTACTTTCCATGTATTTATTGCATTTATAAAAAATTTGTAAATAAATAAAGTTATTACAAAAACAAACAAAAAAACAACAACAAAAAATTAGTAATACTAAGAACAAAATACAAAAACCAAAAGAAAAAACAAAAAAACATAAGTAAAAAAAAAAAAAAAGAAATAATAGAATAAAAAAAAAATACAAAGAGATAAAACAAAAGCACAGGAGAAAAACAAAAAAGAAAATAAATAAAAAAGTGAATAAAAACTGTTAAACATTACATATAATAAAAATAAAAATAAGAAGCCATAGAAAAAAATGCACAAAAATAAATAAAAACAAGGGGGAAAAAAAACAAACAAACAAAAAAAAATAAAAGCAAATAAAAAAAAACTAAAGTTAATAAAAAAAAAAAAAAAAATCAAAATAAAAATCAAAATAAGTAGTTCAATAAAAAAAAGCACAAAAAATAAATAAAAACAAGAAAAAAAAAATAAAACAAGCAAAGAAAAAATATGGAACAACAGAACAAAAATCTAAAACAAAAGCAAATAAAAACACAAGAAAATAAAAAACAAACAAAAATAAAAGCAAAGGGAAAAAACAAAACAAAACTAAAAAAACTAACAAAAAAACTAAAGTGAATAAAAATAGTAAAAAAAAAAAAAACAAGCAAAGAAAAAATAAAGAACAATAACAAAAATATAACACAAAAGCAAAGGAAAACATACAATAAATAAATAAATACAAGACAAGGTAAAAAACAAACAAAAAAGAAACTAAATAAAAAAAAAGTAAATTAAAAAAAATATTTTTTTGTTTTCTTTCATAAACTTTGCCTTTTTTAAAAAAAAACTGAAAATAAAATAAAAACATAAACGTAATGTAAAGTAAACAAACAAACATAGTTTTTTTTTTTAAATAGGAAATCAAAGAAAAAAGCCAAGAGAAGAATAAAACAAGAACAAAAAATAAACAAATAAACAAAAAAAATAACAAACACACACACAAAATGAAAAGAAAAAAAAAAAAAAACAAAAAAAACAAAAAAAATAAAAGAAAATAAAAAAGAAAAGGAAAAAAAAAAAAGAAAACAAAACAAAAAAAAAAAAAAAAAAAAAAAAAACAACACACACACAGAAGACCAAACTAAAAATTAAGAAATTAAAGAAAAAAGCAAGGAAGAAAAAGGGGAGGGGGGCGGGCACAAACAAAGAAAAAATAAAGAACAATAAAACAAAAATCTAAAACAAAGGGGAAAAAAAACAAGCAAAAAAAAGAAACTAAGACAAAAACAAAAATGAAGTAAAAATTAAAAATAAATAAAAAATAAAAATAAAAACTACAACAACAACACTTACAACAAAAATGAACTAAATCAAAGGAGAAAAAAAATTAATTAAAAAAAAAAATTAAAAGTAAAGGGGAAAAAACTACATTTACATTTAGTCATTAACAGACGCTTTTATCCAAAGCAAATTACAAATGAGGATAATAGAAGCATTCAAACCAACAAATGAACAACAATATGTAAATGTAAAACTACAACTAAAGCACAAATAAACATCAAACCAAGAAACAAAATACAAAAACAAACTTAAAACACAGGAACAAACCAAAACACAACAGAACAGACGCCTGTGTTTTGCTCAGACACACACTATAATGCTCTTACCTGACCAGAGGTCTCTCCATGTGTAGTGCATCCTAATTCTGCACTTCTTCTGGTAGCAGATCAGTTTGTGAATGATCTGAACACAGCGCCTAAAACAAACAAACCCATAATTCTCACCACATTCACATTTATCAATGCATCGCAGTATTTAAAACAGCATATTAAAACAACACTCACACATAGAGATCCATAGGAAACTCCTTCATCATATGAGTAACAATAAACTCCACCATCAGATCTGCAAAAAAATACTCACATAAATGCTCTCAAAATTAAAAAGAAATCATGTACTCTAAACACAAAACTCACCCAAAACTGCACAAACTAAAGGCCTGGAGGGGATGTTCTTATCCGCTGCTTTCTTCCGATGTCTCATGGGCTGAAATACATTAAATGACTTTATTGCATGAACTTCATTTTTGGATGTACTGTCCCTTTAAGACTGGCTAAGGCTGCTTTCAGTCAGAGGTATACAAATGGTCCTGCTTTCACGTGGCTAGATAACTAGATTTAATGCCGCAGAAGCGAGGCTCTGGGACGTCCCGTTACATAATGGATTGGCTGTAACATGCGGCCAGGCAGTTTGCTGCTTTGTATGCCAGAAACACCGTCTTCATTTGGATTCTGCCATTTGCAGACAACTGAGACTCTTACCATTTTGTGCAAGTTGACCCTAAAGTTCATGTTATCATCGTGGAGAAAAGCGTCGGCGTACTGGTCCTATTAAACGGACAGCGAGAGGACAAACGGTCAAGCAGTGAACGAACTCAAAGAAAAAACAAAAATACCCATAATGCATTACCTCGGCTATGCAGGTCAGAATGATGAGGCACAGTCTGGCACTGTTGAGTCTGTGTTCATCTGAAAATACACAAAGGAAATCTATTGTAAGATCAAAGGTTTAAAACTAAAAGAGATAAATGGCTCCGTTTCAAATTCTAGTGAGCTCCCTGCATTGGCAGCATTTTAGGGCACTAAGTGCTTTGGCATGAAAGCTTTTCCAGCATGTAGATAAAGTTATGTCGCATTATAAACCATATTTAGTAAAAAACAAAGACTGCATGTGTCCTTTGCAGACAACGCAATCCCATAATGCATTGCAGCAAACGCAAAAATCCAAAATGGAGGACGAAGCGGGAAAAAAGTTCATAAAAACTATAATATCTCGAATACCAAGTACTATTTAGGTTTAATTTAATTAAATTTGACTATTTTGGCTAAAATGTGTTACAGTTATTGTTAAATTAGAATGATTACTAAAATGTTACAGTTATGGTTAAAACAGAATGTTAAATTGTTGCAGTTATTGTTAAATTAAAACGATTATTAAAACATCACAATTATCGTTAAATTAGAATGATTATTAAAATGTTACAGTTGTTACATTAGGACTGTTAAAACGTTACCGTTATTGTTAAATTACAACGATTATTAAAATGTTACAGTTTTTGTTAAATTAGGACTGTTAAAACGTTGCAGTTATTGTTGAATTACGATTATTAAAATGTTGCCGTTTTTGTTCAATTAGAATGATTATTAAAATGTCACAATTATCGTTAAATCAGAACGATTATTAAAATGTTACAGTTATTGTTACATTAGGACTGTTAAAACTTTACGGTTTTTGTTAAATTAGAATGACTGTTAAAATGTTACAGATATTGTTAAATTACAACGATTATTAAAATGTTGAAGTTTTTGTTAAATTAGAACGATTATTAAAACGTCACAATTATCGTTAAATTAGAATGATTATTAAAATGTTACAGTTGTTACATTAGGACTGTTAAAACATTACAGCTTTTGTTAAATTAAAATGACTGTTAAAACGTTATTGTTAAATTAGAACGACTGTTAAAAATGTTACTGTTATTGTTAAATTACAATGACTATTAAAATGTTACAGTTTTTGTTAAATTAGAATGACTGTTAAAACGTTACAGGCATTGTTAAATTACGATTATTAAAATGTTGCAGTTTTTGTTCAATTAGAATGTTAAATCGTTGCAGTTATTGTTAAATTAGAATGACTGTTAAAACGTTATTATTAAATTACAACGATTATTAAAATGTTACAGTTATTTTTAAATTAGAATGTTAAATCGTTGCAGTTATTATTAAATTAGAATGACTGTTAAAACATTTTTGTTAAATTACAACGATTATTAAAATGTTAGTTATTTTTAAATTAGAACGACTGTTAAAACGTCACAATGATTATTAAAATGTCACAGTTATTGTTAAATTAGAATGTTAAATCGTTGCAGTTACTATTAAATTAGAATGACTGTTGAAACGTTTTTGTTAAATTACAATGATTATTAAAATGTTAGTTATTTTTAAATTAGAACGACTGTTAAAACGTCATAATTATCGTTAAATTAGAACGATTATTAAAATGGTACAGTTATTGTTAAATTACGATTATTAAAATGTTGCTGTTTTTGTTAAATTAGAATGATTATTAAAATGTCACAATTATCGTTAAATCAGAACGATTAAATAAAATGTTACAATTATTGTTACATTAGGACTGTTAAAATGGTACAGTTTTTGTTAAATTACAATGACTGTTAAAATGTTACAGTTAGGGTTAAATTACAACGATTATTAAAATGTTGCAGCTTTTGTTAATTTAAAACAATTATTAAAACGTCACAATTATCGTTAAATTAGAACGATTATTAAACTGGTACAGTTATTGTTAAATTAGAATGTTAAATCATTGCAATTATTGTTAAATTAGAATGACTGTTAAAACATTATTGTTAAATAATGATTATTAAAATGTTGCAGTTTTTGTTAATTTAAAACAATTATTAAAATGTTATTGTTAAATTAGAACGTTAACGTTAGAAACGTTACAGTAATTAAATTATTAAATTATAAACATGTATTATTAAATTAAAATGATTACTGAAATGATTACTAAAGCGCAAAAAAAAAGGCGGACAAAGCAGGAAAAATGCTCAAATAACTATAATATCTCAAATACAAGGTACTATTTAGGTTTAATTTAATTAAATTGGACTATTTCAGCTAAAATGTGTGTCCTTTGTGTTTTTATGCTTATATCATGTTGTTAGCTTAGCAACATACTAACAACAAACTCTAGTGACATCAATAGTAAGTCGAGGTTTTGTTTGAGGCTGTAGACAGCAAGAAGCTCACTAGGTTTTGGTCAGTATAGAAGAGGGAAACAGTGATATCTTGCCTTTGGTGTCCTGCATTACGATGGAGGAATATTTGAGGAACGTTATAAGAAGATTACTGGTCTGCAAGTTTGGGTCCAGAGGAAGCTCAGGATTATTCATCACTGCAAAGAAACAATGACATAACGGTGAATCACTTCTGAGAATAATCATTTGCCTCAGTTTGCGTGCCTCTACTACACACTTCAGTCGTATTGAGAAAGTCCACACTTTAGAGTATGTAGCAACACTCAACCCCCACAAACCCCCTTTCTGTGTTGTTAGCATATTAGCATTTAGCTAAATTCATGTTTATTATTATTTAAATTCATTATGTTTGTGGGAGTGTCACATTACTTTACACTTTCCCGAACTGAAAAATTCAAAAGAGAACCATAATTTCAACTGTGCAAAAAGTTGGCAATATTAGCCAAAAAAAAAAAATTGCACACTATAATGTTGTATACTATTTAGGCTGGATAGTACAAGGTAGAGCTCCATTCACAGCAAGAACTGTAACTATGACGATATTAGCGTCCACACCAATGTTAGCGCTCTGTTTTGTCGTCTGACGCTTTAAATGCTCACAAAGTCAGGTGGATTCTGATTGGCTGTCAATATTTTTTATAGTTCATTATATTAAAATTAATATTAAACTTTACAGTTCTCGTTTAATTAGAACGATTATTAAAATGTTACAGTTTTTGTTAAAATTAGAATGATTTTGAAAAATGTTACAGTTACTGTTAAATTAGAACAATTATTAAAATGTTACAGATTTAGTTAAATTAGAAAAATTATTAAAACTACAGATATCATTTAATTAGAATGATTAGTAAAAGGTTAAAGTTATTGTTAAATTAGAACAATAATTAAAACATTACCGTTATCATTAAATTAGAACAATAACAATTTTATTGCTTAATTAGAACAATTATTAAAGTGCTAGTTATTGGTAAATTAGAATTATTATTAAAATTTTTCAGTTTTGTTCAATTAGAACAATTATTAAAACGTCACAGTAATTGTTAAATTAGAATGTTTATAAAAAACGTAATTGTTAAATTAGAAGAAATATTAAAATGTTAGTTATCGTTAAATTAGAACAATTATTAAAATATTTCGTTCAATTATAATGATTATTAAAATGTTAGTTATTGTTAAATTAGAAAATGTTGCTATTACCGTTAAATTAGAACAATTATAAAAATGTTAGCTACCAAATTGGAATGATTATTAAAATTATATTATAGTATAACTGTATAGTTTGTTAAATTAGAATGATTACTAAAATGCCAAATGATTGCTAAATTAGAAAGATTATTAAAATGTTAGTTTTTGTTAAATCCGAACAATTATTAAAATGTTACAGTTATTGTTAAATTAAAGCAATTATTAAAATATTACAGGCATTATTACACTAAAATGTTACAGTTTTTGTTAAATTAGAATGATTATAAAAACGTTATTGTTAAATTAGGAAAAGTGTTAGAATTAAAATGTTAGTTACCGTTAAATTAGAACAGTTATTAAAACAGTACAGTTACTGTTCAATTATAGTGATTATTAAAATGTTACAGTTATCGTTAAATTAGAACAATTATTAAAACATTACAGTTATCGTTCAATTATAATGATTATTAAAATGTTAGCTATTGTTAAATTAGAATAATTATTAAAATGTTAGTTATTATCCAATTAGAATGATTATTAAAATTATATTATAGTACAACTGTACAGTTTGTAAAATCAGAACGATTACTAAAACGTCAAATTATTGTTAAAACTCATTTAAAATAATTATTAAAATGTTATAGTTACTGTTTATTATAATATTCTTTCTGTATTATGTTGCTACCATTTTATCATTATCATTTATCATTAGAGTTACTGTCCTGGTTGTGAACAGGCCTTAACTCTCACATATGGTAAATACATCGTGAATGTTTCTGGACCAAGTAATCCGTGTCCTCCTGATTACAGATGATTGAGCTCTGTTGGCACATTCAAGCAGGAAAACACGCCACATCCACCACGGGAGCTTCAGTCTGCCAGATCGGAGTGGATTTAATATTTCATGCAGCTAATGGATATCAACTTTTCAAAAGGCTGCGTTGCAAAAAGCAGCAGAAAAGTTACACGTGTTTTAGAGGCAAATGCGGAGCCAGTTTAAGGAAGACTCTACAGTATAACAGACTGAAAGCAGGATTTAAAAGGGTCATCTAGCTCAACATTTAATACAATGCATTTCTACTTTAGTGTCCTGCAGAAGAAAGAAGGTCCTGTGGGTTGGACATGAGGGTGAGTAAATGATTTTTTAACACAACTCACTGTCCAGAGAGGGCGGTGTGGTGCCCAGCGGGGTCGTAGGAGAGGCCGGGACGGGTGTAGCCGGGGTTGTTGCGATGTCAATCTCCGGATGGCTCTGCGATTGACAAAAACAGACGCAACGATAAGCCAGAAGCCTCAGTGTAGATAGCGCAAAGTCATTGTGCAGTGCTGACCTGGGCAAGAACCGTGATGAAGTTTCTGTTGAGATGTACGGCCTCATAGAGAGCGAGAAGGATGGCCTCATTAGTCCTAAAGGACAATAAAGTCATCAGACATGACAAGCATTTGATTTAATAATACAAGAACGGAAATTTCAATATTTGACGACTATTATGCGCTGGAGACTTATGGGGCTCATTTGACCTTCAAACCTTCAAAGTTCACTTTTTTGAAAGAAACTAGCACTATTATTGGGTAAGGTTGCATTAAATTGATCAAAAGTGACAGTAATTACTTTTAGAATGTTAAAAGGAATTCTGTTTCAAATAAACGCTGCTCTTTTGAACTTTCAAAAAGAACTTTCATCAAAGAATCCTCTGAAAGGATCATGTGACACTGAAGACTGGAGTAATGGTGCTGAAAATTCAGCTTTGCACCACAGGAATAAATTATATTTTAACATGTAGTACAATAGAAAACACTTATTTTCGAATTGCAATAACTTTTCACAATATTACTGATTTTACTGTATTTTTGATCAAAGAAATGCAGCCTTGGAGAGGCTTCTTTCAAAAACATTTTGTAAAATCTCACCAAGACCAAACGTTTGTATGGTAGGTGTATGCTATTTAGGCACTTTTGTGGTCACTGATTAAAAAAAAAAAAAATAAAAATAATAAATATAAATAAAAATATATATATTTTCGCCAATGCGTTTTTGACTTTTTACATGCTTTCAGGTTGGAAAAGTTTCGGTTCACAATAAAACTTTTTTTGAGAGTCTGAAGCCCTTTCTGAAATATTTGAAGGAGACAACTGCTTTTTAATTTAATTTAATTTATTTTTTTTATTTAATTATTCATTTTTTTTTTTATTAGGGGTTGCAGTGTGTAGCTTTAAAACCCTATTGTAATTGTTAGAATGGTCACGAATGAGTGATTTCCACGTAAAACTGATTGTGCCGACCAAAAGGTAAGTCGTAGAGACTTGAAACTTGGAGGGATGGTAGTACTCACACCACCTACAATGAGACCGAGGCTCGCCCCAAACGGCCTGACGGGGTGCTACAGCGATCAAAAGTACGAAATCACTCATAACTCCTAAACCGTCAGTCGCAGGCTCAAGTGTCTTATGTCATTAAAATCCTTGGCTCAGATTCAATCGTGAGCTGACACTCTTTTCGGGAATTCATATTTTTGGCACAACTTACTTTTGCGAACTAGTCCTAGGTTTTTTTTTTTTACCCGCCCGATCAGAGCCAAACCAGTGCAGAAAGATTCTCTGGAGAGCAAATATTAATAATTATCAAAAAAAAAGTTTAACTTTCAACGGCACAATGTTTGAAGGGGACAGGGCCACTTCTCGTAAAATGCTTATAACTCCTGGACAGAATGAGATATCGTCGCCAAATTTGGCACACTTATGTAAGAGCTCAATCTGAAGTCACAGGAAAATCATGGAGATTGGCCACTCGGTGTCACTATAAGAGGGAAAAAAAAAACATAAAAATGCCTATAACTAGGCAACCATTTATCCCATCAACATGAAAATTGCAGTGTCTTGGTCCAAAGTGCCACTTTGTCTATGGGGGCATTTGTCTGTATCTCAAAAAAAAAAAAAAAAAAAAAAAAGCCTTTTTTGAAGTCAGAAACGTTTGTACATTTTGTGGTTTTCTGCACATACACGTGATATTCATATCGTATGATAGACCTCCTCGTTCCAAACAACTTTGCCTCTAGAACCACTGCGGTCAATGAGACCATTTTTTAAATGATTGAGAAGATGTGAAAAAACTACTCACCACAGTGCAATTCTCTGGACTCTCTAGGTCGATAATTATCAAAAACATGTTGAAATTTACCCTTTGGGAAGCTATAACGGGGTCGTTCAGAAAAGGAGCCAAAAGCCTATAAAGCCTAAACGAAAACTCGAAACTTCACAAAACTGAGCACATGCGATGATTCTAAACAAGCATGCAAAGTTTTAAGGAGATCAGACCACAGCCGGTGCTATAACAGTCATAAATTATATAAAAACATCATATTTCTATGGTAAATGGCCCGGATTTGACAAAAATGCTTTTTTAATAATTGATTTAGGTAGTTACAGGCTTGTTAAATAATATGTAATGTGTTTTTCCTTATGTGCTTGAACCCCAGTAATCACTGCTTGCAGCTATATTATTTATATATTTTTTCTCCTTCTGTATCTCTTTATTTGAATGTATAACTATGATTGCCTGGTGTTTTTTCTTCATCTGAATTAATGTATTGTTGTATGTCATATGTCCATATGTGTATCTATATTATTTACAGTATATTACTATATTTACATTACTGTTACTTTATGTTTGACCTAGGACGAACCAAATAAAAGCAAAAAAAAATTAATTAAAAATAAAATATTTTCGTTTCTACTTACTGTACTGACAGCTTCTCATCTGCGTCAGCGATGAACATACTGCCCACCTGCAGAACAAAGCATTATTATGATAAATATGTAGTTGCAAAGTCACTTTCATTGTATGGAAAAGAACAGCATGAACATTCTGCAAAATTTCTCCTTTTGTGCTCCACAAAAACAAAAAGTCAAACAAGTTTGGAAAGACATGAATAAATGCTAAAAGAGTTTTATACCATGCTGGTAAGGGTGGAGAAAAAGCCTCCCTGGTTTTCTTCTTCCTTGTCTTTATACTGTCTGTGGAAATCATATGGAATTTATGAAATCTTTTACATAGATGTATCTTAAAAACAAAACAACAAAGATTAAACATTACCTGTTGTACTCTGTAAGTGCATGGTGGATGACCATTCCCATGCCCTATGAAAAGATCATTAATATAATACCGCCACATGACAATGACTCAATAATATCTTGATTTACTAAGAATTTCCTAATCACTCACATCCAGGGTCGGCTCGTCGTCCACTATTGACAGTTTCACAATGTACGGATTCACAGACTACAATTAAGAAAAGAAACAATGAATCTCGCAGAAATGACTCATGACTAGCACTGGTAAAACAACAGATTATACTAGTACAAACATACCATGTTTTTAAAGGGTTAGTTCACCCAAAAATGAAAATTACCCCATGATTTACTCACCCTCAAGTTGTCCTAGGTGTACATGACTTTCTTCTTTCAGACGAATACAGTCAGTGTTATATTGAAAAATATCCTGCCTCTTCCAAGATTTATAATGGCAGTGAATGGCTGCTGAGATTTTGAAGTCCAATAAAGTGCATCCATCCATCATAAAAAGTACTCCACATGGCTCCAGAGGGTTAATAAAGGCCTTCTGAAGCAAATCGATGTGTTTGTGTAAGAAAAATGTCCATATTTAAACTTTTTAAACTGTAATCTCTACCTTCCGCTAACTGTCGTACATGCGTTCATGGGATAGTGGCGCTCCAGCAAATGACATAGGATGTAGATTATGGTTTATTAAGTTACAAATATGGATATTTTTCTTACACAACCTCATTGATTCACTTTAGCAGGCCTTTATTAACCCATCAGAGCTGTGTGGAGCACTTTTTATGATGTGTGGATGCACTTTATTGTACTTCAAAATCTCAACACCCATTCGCTGTCATTATAAAGCTGGAAGAGCCGGGACATTTTTTTAATGTAACTCCAAATACATTCGTCTGGAAGAATAAAGTCATATATACCCAGGATAGCTTGAGTGTGAGTAAATCATGGTGTAATTTTCATTTTCGGGGAACGGTCCCTTTATTTTGTATTTATAAATAGTGGCTTTTGAATGAATCTTACAATCTTAACTGTGCATTTACCTCGTACTTCCTGTAGTTGACCAGCAGAGCTAAAAGTACCACGGCATCATATCCGTGCTGCGATCGACTGGAAACGTCAGACAGAATCTGGACGAAAAGAAGTGAATGCAATGGATGAAATTATAGTGCATTGTTAAGATAAAAAATTAAGAATTACACCACACATAAACTCAATCACCTGTAGAATGGCCTCAAATATACTGTTGATCATCACATACTCCAGTATAGTGTTCTGACTAATGTTATCTGTCACCTGAAAGAGAAAAAACACATTTGAACCACATCAGAAAACATCTTAGCAAAAAAAAAAAAGAGGAGTCTAGTGTCAGTTAATAAATATTAAAATCATATAATGATATAATGAAAGAAAAGTTCACATAAAAATGACAATTTTTATGTCCATCCAAGATGTAGATGAGTTTGTTTCTTCATCAGATTTGGAGAAATGTAGCATTGCATCACTTGCTCACCAATGGAAGTGAATGGGTGCCATCAGAATGAGAGTCCAAACAGCTGATAAAAACATCACAATAATCCACAAGTAATCCAAACCACTCCAGTCCATCAATTAACATCTTGAGAAGCCAAAAGATGTGTGTTTGTAAGAAATAAATCCCATCATTAAAATAAGTTCAAACCGTTACTTATAGCCAAAATATAAATCAATAATCCGTTATGGATGCTTCCTCCAGTGAAAAGATATTAATCTCTTGCTTTACTCTCATGTCAAAATCGACCAACATATTTGTTTAGAGCTATTTTGGACTGTTTTGG
The DNA here is from genome assembly GCF_022985175.1 of Labeo rohita. Classification (NCBI taxonomy): domain Eukaryota; kingdom Metazoa; phylum Chordata; class Actinopteri; order Cypriniformes; family Cyprinidae; genus Labeo; species Labeo rohita. The sequence goes on along the minus strand of NW_026129909.1, from coordinate 47,920 downwards.
TTTGTAAAAAGTGCTTGATCTGTGCAGATTCCTCTCCCGATTCAGACGAGATGACTTTTTTATTGGAGGACTCATATTTTAGCTGGAAGCAACGGTTTGAAGTTAAAGACATTTTAATGGTGGATTTGTTTCTTGCAAATACGCAAATTTTGGCTTGACAGGATGTAAACTGATGGACTGGAGTGGTGTGGATTACTTGTTGATTACTGTGATGTTTGTATCAGCTCTTTGGACTCTCATTCTGACGGCACCCATTCACTTCCTTTGGTAAGCAAGAGATGCAATGCTACATTTCTCCAAATCTGATGAAGAAACAAACTCATCTACATCTTGGATGGTCTGGGTGAGCACATTTTCAGCAAATTTTAATTTATTTAACTTTAAGGTTTACTCACATCTGCAGTGAATGGGTGCCGTCAGAATGAAAGTGAAAACAGCTGATAAAAACATCACAATATTTATTTAAAACTGTTTTGGACTGTTTTACCTTGTAAACTGTCTGTGATTTGTGCAAATTTCTCTTCTGATTCAGACGAGATGACCATAAGCAACGGTTTGAAGTTAAAAACGTCTTAATGATGGATTTGTTTCTTACAAACAGACAGCTTTCGGCTTCACAAGACAATAAACTGATGGACTGGAGTGGTTTGGATTACTTGTGGATTACTGTAATGTTTTTATCAGCTGTTTGGACTCTCATTCTGACGGCACCCATTCACTTCCATTGGTGAGTAAGTGAAGTAATGCAATATTTCTCTAAATCTGATAAAGAAACAAACTCATCTACATCTTGGATAGCCTGGGTGAGCACATTTTCAGCAAATTTCAATTTATTTAACTTTAAGGTTTACTCACATCTGCAGTGAATGGGTGCCGTCAGAATGAAAGTCAAAACAGCTGATAAAAACATCACAATATTTATTTAAAACTGTTTTGGACTGTTTTACCTTGTAAACTGTCTGTGATTTGTGCAAATTTCTCTTCTGATTCAGACGAGATGACCATAAGCAACAGTTGGAAGTTAAAAACGTCTTAATGATGGATTTGTTTCTTACAAATAGACAGTTTTTGGCTTCACAAGACAATAAACTGATGGACTGGAGTGGTGTGGATTACATGTGGATTACTGTAATGTTTTTATCAGCTGTTCGGACTCTCATTCTGACGGCACCCATTCACTTCCATTGGTGAGTAAGTGATGTAATGCTACATTTCTCCAAATCTGATGAAGAAACAAACTCATCTACATCTTGGATAGCCTGGGTGAGCACATTTTCAGCAAATTTTAATTTATTTAACTTTAAGGTTTACTCACATCTGCAGTGAATGGGTGCCGTCAGAATGAAAGTCAAAACAGCTGATAAAAACATCACAATATTTATTTAAAAATGTTTTGGACTGTTTTATCTTGTAAACTGTCTGTGATTTGTGCAAATTTCTCTTCTGATTCAGACGAGATGACCATAAGCAACAGTTGGAAGTTAAAAACGTCTTAATGATGGATTTGTTTCTTACAAATAGACAGTTTTTGGCTTCACAAGACAATAAACTGATGGACTGGAGTGGTGTGGATTACATGTGGATTACTGTAATGTTTTTATCAGCTGTTTGGACTCTCATTCTGACGGCACCCATTCACTTCCATTGGTGAGTAAGTGATGTAATGCTACATTTCTCCAAATCTGATGAAGAAACAAACTCATCTACATCTTGGATGGCCTGAGGATGAGTTAACTGTCAGCACATTTACATTTTTGGGTGAACTATTCCTTCAATGGAGTGAAAACAAAAGTGACCAAATATTTAAAGCAGAAGAGTGAATGCGCTGATCTTACAGTGACCAAACACAGCAGTAGTTTTAGACATAAACTCTTCAGACTCTCTGATCCGTCTCCGCACAGCAGACTGTCCAGGCTCTCCATCAGCTCCTGTGTGCACAATTACATTACAGCTCAAACTTGCATTCAGTAAAAACGTCAAGATCACATGTGAGCAGGACAAACGGCTGACCTTCATTCGGAGCTCAGCTTTGTCGAAGCCCATCAGCATGTTGATGATGTCAAAGCCGGTGGCAGATTTGTTTTTCTGGTGAACTCCTCTGAACAGCGCACAAAGAGTCTGCAGACACAGACAGGAGGAGATTGGTGTGGTTTTAATGTCTTTGTGTTTCATTCAGATCTTTGGGTCAGAAGCAACTGTTACATAGTCTGAATGCCAATGCCAGTAATTGAATGCAGGGTGTGTCTGCAAACACAAAAGCTGACTGCACAACATTAGTTTTATGTTTCCAATGGAATGTTTTAAGCAGGTTTAAGCCAAAAATAAAGAAAAAAAATATATTTGGTGTAAGAAAAGTACTGTTACTTTCAGTACTGTTTAAAAGTTTAGGGTCTGTGAGATTTTTTTTATGTTTTTGAACAAAGTCTCTTCTGCTCACCACGTCTGCATTTATATGACTAAAGGTACGGTAAAAACAGTAATATTCTGAAATATTTTTACTATTTAAAATAACTGTTTTCTATTTTAATATATTTTAAAATGTAATTTATTCCTGTGATCAAAGCTGAATTTTCAGCATCATTACTCCAGTCTTCAGTGTCACATGATTCTTCAGAAATCATTCTAATATGCTGATTTGCTGTTCAAGAAACGTTTCTGATTATCAATATTAAAAACATTAAACGTTTTTCAGGATTGTTTCATCAAAAGATCAGCATTTATTTGACATAGAAATCTTTTGTAACATTATAAATGTCTTTACTGTCACTTTTGATTAATGTCCTAAATAAAAGTAGTAATTTCTTTAAAAAAAAAAAAAAAAAAAAAAAAAAAATCGATTCTTTATAAAAAAAAAAAAATATATATTATTTTTTATTTCTTACTGGCCTTAAATTTTTGAATGGTAGTCTATAAATTATTTTTTTTTTTTTTATTTTTTTTGTTTTTTTTAAGAAGTCTCTTTTGCTCACCAAGTCTGCATTTATTTGACCAAATGTACAGTAAAAGCAGTAATATTGTGAAATATTTTTACTATTTAAAATAACTGTTTTCTATTTGAATATATTTTAAAATGTAATTTATTCCTGTGATCAAAGCTGAATTTTCAGCATCATTACTCCGGTCTTCAAATCATTTTAATATGATGATTTGCTGTTCAAGAAACATTTTTGATCAATGTTGAAAACATTAAAACATTATTTTTTCTTTCATCAATAGATCAGTATTTATTTTAAATAGAAATCTTTTGCAACATTATAAATGTCTTTACTGTCACTTTTGATGAATTAATGTGTCCTTGTTAAATAAAAGTAGTAACTTCTCTAAAATCTGAACAGTAGTCTATTTTTGACGCTGTTATTATATTTTGTAATTTTAGGTAAACTAAGTACATTTTACCCAACAATTTTCATTAGCATAGTCATAAAATAAAATAAAATAAAATAAAATAAAATAATTGAAGGGATTTAAGGGTAAGTGGTTTTAACTTTCAAGTCGTAATTTCCAGTAATATAGATGGTTAACCTTATTAAACTGTTAGATTTTCAATAAAATTCCACATAGACACAATGACTAAAAAAAAAATTGAGTATAAAAAGTACAAGTTCTGCCCATCATGTACACTACCAGTCAAAAGGTTTTCAACAGTAAGATTTTTAATGTTTTTTTTTTAAGTCTCTTCTGCTCACCAACCCTGCATTTATCTGATTCAAAGTATAGCAAAAAAAAAAAAATTTTTTTTTGGTTTTACTATTTAAAATAAAAATTAAAATGTAAAATTTTTGTTTTCTATTTAAATATATTTTAAAATGTAATTTATTTCTGTGATTTCAAAGCTTAATTTTCAGCATCATTACTCCAGTCTTCAGTATCACACGATCCTTCAGAAATCATTCTAATATTCTGTTTTGCTGCTCAAGAAACATTTATTATTATTATTATTATTATTATTATTATCATTATTATTACTATTATTATTATTATTATTATTATGTTGAAAACAGCGGAGTAGAATTTCTTCAGGTTTCTTTGATGAACAGAAAGTTCAGAAGAACAGCATGTTTTTCTGAAATAGAAATCGTTTGTAACATTATAAATGACTTTATCAACACTTTTAATCATTTTAAAGCATCCTTGCTAAAGAAAAGTATTATTTCTATCATTTCTTTCCCCCCTAAAAAAAATAAAAAAAATACTGACTCCATGCTTTTGAATGGTATTTTTGTGTTTAATGCTTTTTATTTCAAATAAATGCTGATCATTGGATTTTTCTATTCATCAAAAAAAATGTACTGTTTTAAATATTGATAATCATAATAAAGTTTCTTGAGCATCAAATCAGCATATTCGAGTGATTTCTGAAGGATGATGTAACACTGAAGACTGGAGTAATGATACTAAAAATTCAGCTTTGATAACAGGAATAAATTACATTTTAAAATAGATTTAAATAGAAAACATCTATTTTAAATAGTAAAAATATTTCAACATTTTACAGCTTTTGCTATGCTTGGGATAAAAAAAGCAGGCTTGGTGAGCAGAAGAGATCTTACTGTTCAAAAACTTTTGACTGGTAAAAAAAAAAAAAAAAAAATATATATATATATATATATATATATTAAATAATATTTTTTCTTTTCTAAATTGCAGTGATGAGAATGAGATTTGTATGATCATTATGAGCAACTGATGGCAAAAAATGTTTGTAACTGACAAAATAACAAGGTGATCTATAACCGAAACAGCAATTATCTGGAGTATAATATGATTATGAGAACTATAAACATGTCTCAAGTACGATTTTACCTGAAGCGCATTGACTACTTTAATCTGGTGCTCTTCACCCAGAGCTTGAACACAGTGATGGAACAAACTGTTGATGTTGTCTTTGATTTTCATCACTTCGTCCCCATCCAGAGACTCCAACTTCCCCTCCAGATACTCCAGATTGACCTACACAAAGCACAAAAACAACACAGTCCACTCATTCATAAATAATCGCCACGAAAATAAAAATATTTCAGGATGTGTATCTCCCACAGACCTTCATCAAAAACAGCTCGTCCCAGAAACGAGGGTTGTTCTTAGTAGGATCTTCCTTCTAATGAGAAAGAACAAATAAAAAGTTTCGCAATCGTTTGCACCAACATGACATTTAAAAAGATGCGAACTTGCAATAATGTCTACATCAGGAAAAGCAAAATATTGACTTACTGCAAAGATCTCATCATACATCAGCACTACTTTCTCCTTCAAAGGCTTCTTGGAGGAGGATGTTCTCCTCAGAAGACCTGCTTTCTTCTCAGTCTGAGCCATAGCTTACAAATGCAACTGCAAACACCCATTTACAAACAGAAATGAAGGTTTGAGATTGAGCTCCTGTTTACATGCATGTGTTTTGACAGCTTAGCTTTAGCATGTAGCTTTATAACATTGTGTACATTAAACAAACACGCTTGACAGTCGATTCGTTTCGCTTATGTAATTAAGAGACACGAATTTAACAAAACAAACTGTTGTTTAATGTAGTCTGTGTTTGGGACAGTCATGCTAACTCATCAAAGCTAAACTGTTTGACTGCCCTGTCTTGTACTTATGACAAAACAGTTGCGGTTAGTTTTAACAGTAAGGCAAGGATTTTACATCGGACTATATCTGTTCAGATACATAAATTGAGTAACATGTTCATACCCGAGTAAATGAATCACTGTTTTTGTTCCATTACTCTTCAAGCTAAACAGATGGATTTCGCTCGACTCGCTTCCGGTGGGAGCGGAAACCCCGCCCATGCGCTTACGTCACTACCGCTAGCCATGCTGACTGGACGTATATTGTATAAGGCCTTTTTTTGGTAATATGATCATAATGATAAGCAATAGTATCATCTCTGTATATGCCGTATAGATAATGAGAGCGGGAGGATAATCATGTAGTTTCAGTTGATATTATTATTATTGTTCAAAATACTGGTTATTATAAACATATGCTGTGTCTCATCATAATCATGTATTGTGTTGATACCAAAAACTCTACAGTTCAGACAGACCAAACGTTTGACACAAAAATCACTTCATTATGTAAGTACTGTTAGTATAGATGTAATATAGGGTTATAAAGATATTCATGTGAAATTTATTTTCATTTTTATTCATTATAAATGTTATTAAATGCTTAAAGACAATGGATAGTTAGATTAAATTGTATATTTAACCGATTTTTATGGTAAATTATCATGTATACTATTTAATATCATGATATAATTCTTGATTATTGGGAAGACATTCTTCGTTTCTTTAAGACAGACTTTTTATTCATTTATTTATTTATTTTAGATTTTACTAAAAAATATAAAAGCTGCAATTAATGAAATTAAATGAAATCAGCAGTTATTTTATTTTATATAATTCTATATTTAATTTATTAGCTTTTTATGATAAATATAAATGATTATAGTATTTAAGATCATATAATGTTTGATTATTGGTAAGGTATTCCTCTTTATTTATTTATTTATGATTTTATTATAATATAAAAAGCTGCTTTCTTTAAAAAAATGAATGAAATAAGCAGTTATTTTATTTTATATAATTCTATATTTGATTTATTACCTTTTTATGATAAATATAAATGTTTATAATATTTAAGATCATACAATTTTTGATTATTGGTAAGATATTCCTCTTTATTTATTTATGATTTTATTATAATATAAAAAGCTGCTTTCTTTAAAAAAAAATAATTAATGAAATCAGCAGTTATTTTATTTTATATATGTATTTTATTTTACTTTATTTCATATAATTCTATATTGAATTTATTTATAACATATAAATGATTATACTATTTATGATCATATAATAATCTTTCCTTTCCTTCATAAACAGACTCTTATTTATTTATTTATTTATTTATTTAAGGTTTTATTAAAAATAGCTGATTTCTTAAAAAATAAATAAAAAGGGAAATTAATGAAATAAGGAGTTATTTAATTTTATGTATTTTTAATATTGCATTTATAATGATTATATATTTAGTTTATATTTATTTATTTCTTTTAGATTTTATTACAAATATAACATTTAAAAAATAAAGAAATAAAGCAGTCATTTTTATATATTTTATTTTATTTTTACTTTTACATAATTAGCTATTTTATGTGGATTTTACATAATTATTTTTTAATTGATAATTTTTCTTAGTAGATATTTCTGAAACATATTAATGATCACAGAACATAATGTAATTCATTATTATTGGTAATAAAAAGGCTCTTCCCTTTTTATTTTTTATTATTTTTTAATAATTATCTTTTATTTGTCAAAGTTATTTATTTGATATATAGTGTTGTATATTTAATTAATTTGATTTTTATGATACAAATAAATTATCATAATATATAAGATCATATAATTATTGATTATTGGTAAAACATTCCTCTCCCCTTCAAAGACACTATACCTTTTTATTATTAATTTTATTTTTACTGAAAATAATCAGATGTCTTAGAGGTTTTGTTTTGTACATTAAATTCTATATTTAATTTAATATTTTAATCGATTTGTATTTGTATGATAAATATAAATGATCATAGTATTTAAGATCGTAACATAATTCTTAATATAAATAAAAAAAATAATAATAATAAACCAACAATTATTTTATAAATTAAATCATATATTTTTGATAAATATAAAAGATTGTAATATTTAAGTTCTTGAGATCTTAATTACGGGTAGACTTCTTCCTCTTTGCTTCATCCGCCTATCCATCTGTATCAGCAAATGTGTTGTAGGTCTAAATGTTTAGCAGTAGGTGGAGCCACATTCACTGCCTTTATATTCCAGCAAGAATGTAGCAGTGAGAAAAAACATAATTTGAAAAGGCTTGAGAGAAAAACCTGCCTCTTATAAGAACATGATCGCAGGCACCTCATGTGTGAGAGACTCCAGTGTTCCTGCAGCTACAGTGGAATAAATCACACAGGGTAAGAGCCTCCACTCACTTCACACACATTCACCACTGTGGGGAAGAGGGGGACAATCCTGTTTGATAAGGTATCTTGTTTATGCAGTTTTGCCATTGCATTATAAATTCTATGCTCTGTTAATGATTTATACATCAGTTTGATTGATATCTACAGTACAGTAATGGTTTTTCTGAATGTGCAAGTCAGAAAGTGCAAGTTTTAGTGCTTCAACTCTGCTTTGTTTTACATATACATAAAGAATGAACTAGCTTGTTGTATTACATAAATATTCCACACTTCTGAATGACAATAGACTTCTGCGTCTACTTCTAGCATGATTACATGAATAGCAGGCTTTGTTGAACAGAAAACAACAATTTCAGCTGGAGGTGGCTGGAGGGCTTTGTCAGATAAATATGGTGTCTAAGTACTAGTTGGTACATGCCTTCGGTTGCACTACTTTTGAAATAGCCGTAATAAGCTTGTACAGTAGATTTACATGTTTTATTTGAACTGTTTCTTTCTGACACAGTCTGGGAGGTTCAGAACGAGCTTCCAGAAGAGAGATGTTCATCCTCAGGGGGGAAAAAAGCCATTAAATTTAATATTACAAGACTGAATTCGTCATGAACGTTTCCCACAGTGTTGAAATGAGATCTGCTCTTGGTCTCAGATATGCTAGATATGGTAATTTGCACAAGGACAATGTGATACTTTTTAAAATGTGCCATGGCTTAATTGCTTTTATAAACTGGGTGAACGGGCACAGTTTGGACACTGTTGTTTTGTGCTGCAATGTGTCGGACTCTGCCAAGTGTCTGCAGAACTAAGCCAGGGTCAACAGCGGTTTTATTCAAACCAAACAATGCGATCCTTGCAACGCGGAGCAAGTGTAATTGGGGTTTAGGTGCAAATGGTGCAAATGCACGTGAAGGCGAAGTGATGATTTGTGAAAGTGCGAACGTCTGTTTTCTCTGGGCTGCAGGTCACGATGTTGGGGATCTGCTTGTGTTTGAGTGTCGCCGTCCACCTCGCCGTATCTCAGGAAGCCGATGCTCATGAGCCTGTCATATACACGGCAAGTAGAGCACAACACATCACACATCACAGTCGCTTATGGGTACCGCTTTGAGTTGTGTTGGGTTTATGCATGTTTTTATTGATAATTGATATTGTTAGGTTATAGATAGATGGATAGATGTTATTAGATCATAGATAGATAGATAAATAGATAGATATTGTATTGTTAGGTTATAGATGATAAATAGATAGATAGATAGATGATAGATAGATAGATAGATAGATAGATAGATAGATATTGTATTCTTAGGTTATAGATACATGATAGATAGATATTGTATTGTTAGGTTATAGATGATAAATAGATAGATAGATAGATAGATAGATAGATAGATAGATAGATAGATAGATAGATATTGTATTCTTAGGTTATAGATAGATGATAGATAGATATTGTATTGTTAGGTTATAGATAGATAGATAGATAGATGTTATTAGATTATAGGTAGATAGACAGACAGACAGACAGACAGACAGACAGATAGATAGATAGATAGATATAGATATTGTTAGATTTTAAATAGATAGATAAATAGATAGATATTGTTAGATTATAGATAGATAGATATTGTGTTGTTAGGTGAGATAGATAGATAGATAGATAGATAGATAGATAGATAGATAGATAGATAGATAGATAGATAGATAAATATATATATAGATAGATAGATAGATAGACAGATATTGTATTGTTAGGTTATAGATAGATAGATAGATAGATAGATAGATATTGTATTGTTAGGTTATAGATATATATATATATATATATATATATATAGATAGATAGATAGATAGATAGATAGATAGATAGATATTGTATTGTTAGGTTATAAATAGATAGATAGATAGATAGATAGATAGATAGATAGATAGATAGATATTGCATTGTCAGGTTATAGATAGATAGATAGACAGATAGATAGATAGATAGATAGATAGATAGATAGATAGATAGATAGATAGATAGATAGATAGATAGATAGATAGATAGATAGATAGATAGATAGACAGATATTGTATTGTTAGGTTATAGATAGATAGATAGATAGATAGATAGATAGATATTTTATTGTTAGGTTATAGATAGATAGATACATAGATAGATATATAGATAGATAGATAGATAGATAGATAGATAGATAGATAGATAGATAGATAGATATTGTATTGTTAGGTTATAAATAGATAGATAGATGATAGATAGATAGGTAGATAGATAGATAGATATTGTATTGTCATGTTATAGATAGATAGACAGATAGATAGATAGATAGATAGATAGATAGATAGATAGATGTTATTAGATTATAGGTAGATAGACAGATAGATAAATTTTAGAAAGATAGATAGATAGATAGATAGATAGATAGATAGATAGATATTGTTAGATTATAGATAGATAGATAGATATTGTGTTGTTAGGTGAGATAGATAGATAGATAGATAGATAGATATAAAGATAGATAGATATTGTATTGTTAGGTTATAGATAGATAAATAGATAGATAGATAGATAGATAGATAGATAGATAGATAGATAGATAGATATTGTATTGTTAGGTTATAGATAGATAAATAGATAGATAGATATTGTATTGTTAGGTTATAGATAGATAGATGTTATTAGATTATAGGTAGACAGACAGACAGACAGACAGATAGATAGATAGATAGATAGATAGATAGATAGATAGATAGATAGATAGATAGATAGATAGATATTGTATTGTTAGGTTATAGATGATAGATAGATAGATAAAAGAGAGATAGATATAGATATAGATATTGTTAGATTTTAAATAGATAGATAGATAGATATTGTTAGATTATAGATAGATAGATAGATAGATAGACAGATAGATATATAGATAGACAGATAGATAGTGTATTGTTAGGTTATAGATAGATAGATAGATAGATAGATATTGTTAGATTATAGATAGATAGATAGATAGATAGATAGATAGATAGATAGATAGATATTGTATTGTTAGGTTATAGATAGATGATAGATGGATAGATAGATATTGTATTGTTAGGTTATAGATGGATAGATGTTATTAGATTATAGGTAGATAGACAGATAGACAGACAGACAGACAGACAGATAGACAGATAGATATTGTTAGATTTTAGAAAGATAGATAGATATAGATATTGTTAGATTTTAAATAGATAGATAGATAGATAGATAGATAGATATTGTTAGATTATAGATAGATAGATAGATATTGTGTTGTTAGATAGATAGATAGATAGATAGATAGATAGATAGATAGATAGATAGATAGAGTTCCACGGCCTGTACTTTTGAACATGAATACATAGATGGATAATAGCTGACTAGACAGATAGATTCTTGCTAACTCTAAAATCTTTTGTCTACGTTCCATTTTTTTAATTCTATATTTATGTTTTCTTGCTTTTGACTTTTTTTTTGCAGTGCACTGAAGGTTATGAATTTGACTATGAAAAACAAAGCTGTAAAGGTAACAGCTCTTCTCCTCTCATATTGGTGTCTTGATAGCTTAAGCATTAGCACTACACCAGTAGAGCAGCCATGCTGATTTACTGCTCAGTGTATGCAGCATTAGCATACTGCATAGATAGATATTCATGGAAAAATGTAGTTTTTGAAGATAACTACTTTTGTGTCTTTCCTCACAGATATAGATGAGTGCAAGACAGTGCAGGAAGCCTGCAAAGGGGGAATGAAATGTGTCAACCATTTTGGTGGCTACCTCTGCCTTCCTCACAATGCTCGGATAATCATCAGTAACGGCGAGGAAGAGCCGACTACTGCCCCCCCAGTGGGAAGAGGTGAAGTTCAGCCTGTAGCCCCCGTCTCCAGGAGTGAATACTCAAGAGTCATTCATGGCTCGTCACATACACTGCAGTGTAGTGTGGGTTTCATGCTGGACGCTCAGAACTACTGCAGAGGTGAGCAATAGCTGTCCCATTCCCTGCTGGATTAGACTCAGAATTGCGAGATATAAGCTCAGCATTGCGAGGTATAAACTCAGAATCACAAGAAATAAGCTATGAATTGAGAGATATAAACTCGCAATCAAAAGATATAAACTCAGAATTGTGAGATATGAACTCAGAATTGCAAATATTAAAGAATCGCGAGATGTAAGATCAGAATTGTGAGATATAAGCTCAGAAATGCAAGAAATAAACTCAGAATTGCAAGATATAAGCCTGGAATTGTGAGATATAAACTCGGAATAGTGAGATATGAACTCAGAATCATGAGATATAAGCTCGGAATCGCAAAATATAAACTCAGAATCACAAGATATAAACTCGGAATTATGAGATATAAACTCGGAATCACAAGATATCAGCCCAGAATCGCAAGATTTATGCTCAGAATCACAATATAAATTCGGAATTGTGAGATATAAGCTCGGAATCGCGAGATGTAAGCTCAGAATTGTGAGATATAAGCTCAGAATTGTGAGATATAAGCTTGGAATCATGAGATATAAGCTCGGAATTGTGAGATATAAACTCGGAATTATGAGATATAAACTCGGAATCGTGAGATATAAGCTCAGAATCCCAAGATATAAACTCAGAATCCCAATATATAAACTCAGAATCGTGAGATGTAACCTCAGAATAGCAGGAATCATGAGATATAAGCTCAGAATCGAGACATATATACTGTGAGATATAAACTCGTTATCACAAGATATAACTTGATATAACTTGTTATTAAGCTTTATATCCCATAGCTTTTTAGCCTATAGCTTTTAGGCTTCCAGCATCTGAAATATTAGCCATATAAATGTAGTTTGTAAAATATTCATTTTGTCAACATACACAGTTAATTCTAAGAGGCCATATCTGAAATACTCAACGGAAGATGATCTCTATGTGCAGAATGTGTTAGCAAGCTGACTGCCCTGACCTCTTGGGAAGTTATTATGTCATTCTTTGGGAAGTCACTGTGTCTGTTCAGAGGATGCAGTGCCAGAAATCTGCTTCCTCTAGGTCTGTCTTTTTCTATCTGGTGGATAAAACAATTTTTGTGTGTGTGCTAAAGGTGCTAATTCTTTCCCAACTTGATAGAGGTTTCAGTCATGTTGCAGCACGCACAAACTCGGTGCTAGAAGCAAACAATTTAGATTGCATAAACCATTCATGATGAGACTGAAAGACATGAATTGCAAAGACATGCCAACTTAACATGTCATCCAAAAAGAATAATATATTTGTTTCCCAATCTTAAATCATTTTATTAGATACTATGAGCAGTTGTTTGCACTGATTCTGTTTACTGTAATGCTTGATAACTGATTCCACCCCTGCTGAATGGCTGTCTATTTTACTGCTAGTCAAAGTTTGTTTTTACTGGTTAGCATTGGTTTGGTTGTGGTCTTGCTGTTGGATCATATGGTTTAGGACTAAAATGCAGCAGTAGCAACTTTTATACCACTTTCAAAAAAAGTTTAAAATGTCATCTGGTATAACTGTCAAAAGTCATTATATTCACATAAAATGTTTTGAATACATTTTTCAAAGTGAAAAGTATTTTTACATGAATTATTCATAAATACTTAATTCTTAAATTTCATTGTGTTTTTGTAGAGTTGCACCACATGACATTTAACAACTTGAATTAATCTTGCACTGTCAGATTTTCCGATATTTTAAATGACATTTTCTAAAGTTATTATTATTGTACGTACCAGTTGTTTGTTGAACTACAACATATATATATATATATATATATATATATATATATATATATATATTTTTTTTTTTTCTAAGAATATATATATATATATATATATATATATATATATATAGTTTGTGTATATATATATATATATATATATATATATATATATGCATTTTTGGAAAGTTGCACCGCATGACATTTAACAATCAGAACTAACATTGCCTTGTCAGATTTTCCAATATTTTAAAATTCTTACTAATACTTGTCCTCACTTACAATTTTATGTTTTAATTTTTCTGCATGTGCTTGTTGGTCACACCACATGACTTTAATTTAATGCCATTTTTGTTCATTTTCTTCTAAGAAATAATCAAAAGGAAAAACGAATTAATTGAAACAGACTACTTAATAAGGGTTTTTCACTAATTAAATTTAATGCAACTAACAATAATGCAAATATTATATATATATATATTTTTTTTTTTGCATTTTAATAGGGTTTTTCAAATGCAGTATTATCATTCATTAAATTTTGTCACATTTTGGGGAAGATGCACCGCATGACATTTAACAACCTGAACTAACCTTGCCTTGTCTGATTTTCTGATATTTTAAAATACCTACTCATACCTGTCCTCTCTTATATAATTTCCTATTTTTTTTTCTCTCCATGTGTTTGTTGGTCGCACCACAAGACTTTTATTCAACAGCAAAACTTCCAAAACTATAGCAGTTTTGTTCATTTTTTCTAAGAAATATAAAAAAAAAAAAAAAAAAAAAAAAAAAAAAAAATATATATATATATATATATATACACACACATATTTTTATTACTTATAACAGAATAACAAATAAGGTTTTTTTTTTACTAACTAAATTTAAATGCAACTAAGAGTAATATCATGAATTTTGTTGCACCACATGAAATTTAACAACCTTAAACATCCGTACCTTATTAGATTTTCTGATATTTTAAAATACTTGCTGATAGTTGTTTTCTCTTATATAATTTCCTATTTTATTTTTTTTTTTCTGCATGTGCTTGTTGGATGCACCACATGACTTTCATTCGACGGCAAAACTTTTCAAAATGAAAGCAGTTTTGTTTTTGTTTTTTTTCTAAGAAATAAACAATTGGAAAAAAATAATTAATTCATTGAAACTGACTACTTAATAGGGTTTTTCAAAAGCAACTAACAGTATTATAATTAATTAAATTTTGTCACATTTTCGGGAAGCTGCACCACATGAAATTTAACAATCTGAACTAACCTTGTCTAGCCTTGTCAGATTTTCGGATATTTTAAAATACTTACTGATACTTGTCTTCTCTTATTTAATTTGATTTTATGATTTTTTTTTTCTGCATGTGCTTGTTGGTCACACTACAATGGCAAACGTTTTCAAAACTGAAGCAGTTTCTCTCTCTCTTTTTTTTTTTTTTTTTTACCTAAGAAATAAGCAAAAGGGGAAAACCTACATTTGATGCAACTTACAGTGACATCATGAATTGTATTACATTTTTGGGAAGTTGCACCACATGACATTTAACAACCTGAACCTTGTCAAAAAAAAAAAAAAAAAAAGTAAAAATACTTATTGACCTTGTCCTCTCCTTGACTGAATATGCATGTTGGTTCCACCACATGACTTTTCTGGCAGACAACATTTCTTCAAATACATATATATATATATATATATATATATAAAACCTAAGAAATAAATACATTAATGAATTTAATTTAATATAATAATAAAGTAAAATATTATTATTATTATTATTATTATTATCAACATTTAATATAATGTAATAATAAATTAATATATTAATAATTTTATATTAATAATTTATTTTATCAATTTCATGCATATATTATTACTTATTACATACATATTATTATTACCTAATGAGTAGTAGTTTTTTGTTTGTTTGTTTTTTGACGAGCTTTGTCTCTTGACAGACTTTGTCTCCAGGCTAGTGTGTAGTGCAAACCACTCTATTAAAATGGACAATTTCAGCCATTGTTGTGTGCAGTATTCTTACATTCAGTAAATGAACTGTTGGTCGATTCGCACACATGCTTTCGGAGACTAATCCTGGGTCAAATGGCCCTTCATCCACTATGCTTTCTGTTATCAAACAGCTACTAGAGTTTATGTGGTTTTGTTTAAGGAAGTATGGGTCAGGACATGCATCTCTCAGCCCTTTAAAATGAGTCAACAATTAGCTCGGGCCTCTTCCCGCAAAAGAGAGTCAGCCTTCTGCAGTGTTTACATATTTTTGGCCAGTCTCTTTCAGAAGCGCCTTGGCAGTGATTCCTCTGGAATCTTACACCGGTTTGCTGGAATCAAATCACCGTCATGTGGGTGATCACAGACTCCAGGTGTGTCTCTTTCAAAGACGTGGGCAAGAAGACAGCACGTTTTTCGTCTGAACTCTCGCCCGCAATATCTCGGCTCATTTTTTCCGGCCAGTTTGGCTATCAGCAACGCTGAACCCCCTGAAAGGGCCCAAACGCTGGTCGGCAAAGCTTTGGAAACACTCGGCAAGAGGCCTCCCGGGGGTCTTCGGATCTGTGCGTTGACATTATTCTCCCATTAATGCCTCAAATAGGTCAGTTAGGAGCCAAGGAAGAATCTGCCTTGTTTGGACGAGGCCGTTTTGCACTCACACGTGTTGCACATCCAATAGTCTGTATATGAATCACAGAAAACTGGCCTATTCTTAGGCCTTTGTATATAGTTACTTGACCAAACCTGGCAGATAAGCGCAGACCACCCACGATGGCCCTCACAGCTTGAAAGGACACTTTCTGTGCTCCAGAACGAAGCTGGAAACCTCGCCAGACATACCAAAGAATGATTAGGAGTGCAGAAAAGATGTGTGTTTTGGATTATACTACCTGTTGTTTTAAATAAGTGCCGTTATTAGTGTTACATTCTGAGGGACTGGCAATTGGCAGTGGCCAGTTATTTTGTTTATTACTCATGAACTCTCATTTTTAATTTCATCATCTATCATTTATGTTCAATTGTGTGTGTTGTTTACAGATGTGAATGAGTGTCTAACCGCAAACCCCTGTCAACATCAGTGCTACAATCTGATTGGCTCTTTCATCTGCCAATGTGAAGTCGGATATGAACTGGCTTCAGACTCAGTCTCTTGCCAAGGTTGTTGTTTTCTTTTTACACTTTGTTAATAAAGTGCATAATATAATTTAAATATTCCTGGATATTATAGGTGTTATGATAATGAAAATTAATGTAGGCGACTATTGATATACATGTTGATATGTTTCAGTTGATACTGTTTTTGGTTGTCTTATGTTAATACGGTGTAGTGTTAGTCTGTGGTAATCAAGATTTGGTCCACAGACATTAAATTAACAGTAACTGCAGTAATATTAAGTCATTCTGTGAGATTCATCCTCATTCGTATTTTCCAGATATCAATGAGTGTGAATTCTCAAGCTACATCTGCCAGTTCCAGTGTGTGAATCAGCCTGGCGGATACCAGTGTGTGTGTCCTGACGGATACCAGCTCCAAGGGACGCGGATGTGCCAAGGTACATTCCAGTTTCTTCCAGGCTCCTGAAGTGGCTTCTGAAGTTTCTCATTGTCGTTTTTCATTGTATGGTGTAACAGGCTGTTTCCTGTACACGTGGCAATAAACTCTTGAAGCTTGAATCTTTTCCACCCTGTTAACAGATATAAACGAGTGTGACACAGTGCACAACTGCAGGGAAGATGAAATGTGTTGGAATTACTACGGAGGATTCCGTTGCTATCCCAGAAATCCCTGCCGTGAGCCATACGTCAAAACAGGCGAAGGGTGCGTCCAGTCTCCTCATAAAATCATGCTCTGTGTTGCGATGTTATTTGATCCACAAATCTGTTTTACTAACTGTTTAACTGTCGATCAACAGACGCTGTAGGTGCCAGTCACCGAATGTTTGCAGAGGACTTCCGCCTGTCATTGTCTACAAG
The DNA here is from genome assembly GCF_022985175.1 of Labeo rohita. Lineage (NCBI taxonomy): Eukaryota > Metazoa > Chordata > Actinopteri > Cypriniformes > Cyprinidae > Labeo > Labeo rohita. Next base: position 30,197 of record NW_026129909.1, on the reverse strand, counting down.
TACATGAGCATCTTTTCCGATCGCTCAGTGCCTGCGGATATCTTCCAGATTCAAGCTACCAGTGTCTACCCCAATATGGTAAACACCTTCACCATCAAATCTGGCAATGAGGGAGGAGAATTCTACCTGAGGGTAAGATTGGGCAAATCTATATTGGGAGTTGTTCTTGGGAAAAAATTACTTTAATATCATATTTTTCCAACTTAGGGCCAAATTACAATGACATTACTGTACGACAAAGATTTTGTTTCTTGTAATAGTTACACTTAATCCTAAATCTGTGATTATAGGCTTGCATTTAGTTATTTTTTAGCAGTGTTCGGTGTAATGCATTACTAAGTATTGAGTTACTGTAATTTAATTTCCCTTGAAAAGTAAAGTATGTTTAAAGTTTTTGTAATTTAATTATAGTTTCTTTTGATGTAGTTGCATGAAATACTACTTAGACTATAGAACAAATGTGTGTAAAACAATAGTGGGCAAAATATCCAAATTTAATATTTAATGTTAAAATGTATGTTTTAATGTAACCTTCTTTCTTTTAATACAAGAATAATTTGTGCAATTGTGTAGTATTTATGTAAAAGAATTAAAAGAGCAGTTTCATGTCTATCCTTGAATTGTTCAACTTGTCGAGGTTGGTGTGGGATTTAGAAAGTAATGCAATACTTTGGATTTTGGAAGTAAACACAGCAGCTTGCTTGAAATCTAGACATATTACTTTCAACAGAGCCTTTAATAAATAAATAGCACATTATACAGTAGTCAGCATTTGAAGTGAATCAAAACCTTTCATCAAAGTTGTCCTAAAACCAAAACAATACTTGTCTTAGGACAACTCTGATGAACTTTGAAAGATAACCCAATACATTTCTCTTCCAAAATTTGTGCCAACCCAAAGTGGTTTGTGGTTAAATGTTACAGGGTTGAAAATCAAAGCAAATAAATGTTCATGTGCTTTTTTGCCAAGTAAACTATTAGTATTATGTAAAGGATTATTCACTCATATTTTCCTGTAATAAACCAACTATTGAACTTGACAAATAACTGGTAATATTATGAAACCCAATATTTTTTTAATGATAGATACTTGCTTTTAAACTCTATTTAAACCCATGGCATTTCTCTACCAAAACAGGTTTTATGCCCTCCCTATTAGATTCAGAGTGTTTTGGGGTTGAATATTAGAGGACTGAAGAACCAAAAATGCCTAATAAACACCTCATCTAACAAATATCATTGCATTGCACCAGATTATTATTATTATAGATCTATTTGTATACTTTTTTTCAGTCTTAAACTTGTATATATATACATTCTTATACTTCTTGCCAAGAACAAGAATACTTCTTGTTTCTGTAACAGAGTTGAACTATTGAGAATGCTAATATAACTACAATGTAAACATAATGAAAAACTGACAAAGACTGTCATGTACAGTCTACTCACCTTTCAAAGAACTCATCACATTTCTCTTCTAAAACAGGTTTAGCTTCAACCCTGTTACATCTAAAATGTATGGAGTTAAATGTTACTGCATTGTAGATTAGTGCACAAAATCTAATTGTTTACATATTTTGAACAACTTAGCTTGACAATATATACATAATAAAAACTGATGCAGACTTTAAGAGAAACTCACCTATGTTTGAACCAGTGATATTTCTGTTTTCAAAACAAGTTTAAGCCTCAACCCTGTTACATTTAAAAGACCTAGAGTTGAAGATCAGTGCAAAAATGTCTTGTAACTTCCTTAGCTGGCACAGCACAGCACCAGATTATTTAGAGTCAGTATTCTTCTGATTTCTGCCAAGGAAAATAAGTATCTGTAAAAGAGTGATCACTGTTATTTTCCTATAACAGAGTTGAACAATTGAGCATGACAGTATAACTGTAAACAATAAAAACTGCAGAGACAGTAAGAGAAACTTACTTGTGTTTGAACCCATGACAATCTTTTTCCAAGATTAGTTTAGTGTCAACCCTGTTACATTTAAAATATCTAGGGTTGAAGATCAGTGCAAAAATGTGTTGCAGCTTCCTTAGCTGGCACAGCACAACATCAGATTATTTACAGTCACTATTCTTCTGCTTTCTGCCAAGAAAAATACCGATCACTATTATTTTCCCATAACAGAGTTGAACAATTGAGCATGACAATATAACTGTAAACAATAAAAACTGTAGAGACTGTAAGAGATACTCTTGTTTGAACCTATGACATTCATTTTCCAAAACAAGTTTAACGTCAACCTTGTTGCATTTAAAATATTTAGGGTTGAGGATCAGTGCAAAAATGTATTGTAACTTCCTTAGCTGGCACAGCACAACACCAGATTATTTGCAGTCAGTATTCTTCTGCTTTCTGCCAAGAGAAAAAGAGTGATCACTATTGTTTTCCCATAACAGAGTTGAACAACTGAGCATGACAATATAACTGTAAACAATAAAAACTGTAGAGACTGTAAGAGATACTTACTCATGTTTGAACCCATGACATTTCTTTTTCCTGGCACAGCACAACACCAGATTATTTAGAGACAGTATTCTTCTGCTTTCTGCCAGGGAAATATTTTTCTGTAAAAGAGTGATCACTATTATTTTCCCGTAACGGACCTGAACAACTGAGCATGACAATATAACTGTAAACATTAAAAACTGTTGAGACTGTAAGAGATACTTACTTGTGTTTGAACCCATGACATTCCTTTTCCAAAATAGGTTTAGTGTCAACCCTGCTACATTTAAAATGTTTTAAGTTGTTACAGGGTTGAAGATCAGTGAAAAAATGTTTATTTATCAGTCGTCATTTTTTACTAGATTACTTACAGTCATCATTGCTCACATTATTTTCCCATAACAGAGTTGAAATATTTACCTGTAAACATAATGAAATACATCTAAAGAATGGATCACCGTGATTTAAGTCTCTCCGCTGATTGGCTTTTTTCTTTGTCTTTACAGCGCTCTAGTAATGTAAGTGCCATGTTGGTGATGACCAAACCTCTGACTGGACCTAGAGAACATGTTGTGGACCTGGAGATGGTCACCCAGAGTAATGTCTTGAGCTACCGTTCCAGCTCACTGCTGAGACTCACCATTATTGTGGGTCCATACCCTTTCTAAATCATTCAGATCGACCGAATAAGCACCTTGGTTTTATGTTTGTACTGCAGCTTACTATGTTTAAAATGTTCAACACAGCATGGCTACCTGGTTGTGATCCAGATCAGTGGTTCTTAACTGGTTGATCGAGATCCAAAAATGTGCCAATTCTCAATCAATAGATATAATTTTTTGAATTTAAGGTTTTATACGAGTTTGTATGATGAATCATTTGTATGATACATTTTGATACTATGTTGGATCGCCATTTAAAGTCCATTGCAAAATGTAGATCTTGAAACAAAATCGGCTGAGAACCACTGGTCTAGATAGTTGCATTCACTGGGTTTCAAACAGGAATTGGTTTATTAATCATAAAAAGTAAGTTGTCTGGATTACTGAAGTTTTCAAATAACTTCTACTTTGGAAAATGAAAGACAAGGTCAGAGAGGGTGACATGAAGACCAAGAAATATCTGAAAAACAACACAGCTGGATACCAGAAAGAAACACAGTCACTCAAGTTTCATTCTGAAAAGCACTTGGTAGCAAGAGGTTTGTACAATTCTGCTGCATGTCAGTCTTTTAAATGGATAGTTCATCCAACAAGTGAGTTTATTATTATTTACCAATCTTATGTTGTTGTAAACTCATATAACTTTCTTTCTATAAAACACATAAGGTGAAGTTTAACAGAATGTCCTTTTGCTCCAAAAAAAGCTCCAAATGACAAAGCTACATAAAAAAAAAAATAAATAAAAAAAAAAAGTCCATATGACTCTACAGCTATATTGGGAATATTCCCAATAGGCCAAAAATCTTTTCACTGAAAATATTCCCTTTCATCACAGCGCTTGAATCTTTCACACTTCTTCAAATTGGTGTAGCAGTTGGTTACGACTAATTCAATGACCACTACCCAAACATTTTGCTCTGTTAGAAACCAATTACGAAGAACGCACTTTTGCGAGAAGTGGAATGGGAAAAATGCAAAGTCGTCTTTTCACTTGTCACAGTGCACAAGACCAATGGTCATAAACGTTTAGCGCATGTTTAAAGAGAAAACCAATGAAAAATTAGCACACTGGAATGCAAAAAGTGTTCTGTATTTTTGTTCTCATTCACTCTATGGAAAAGTGCAGCGTGAACATTCTGCTAAACTTTTCCTTTCGTCTTCCTCATAAGAAAGTAAGCCATATGAGTTTGGAACGACAAGAGGATGAGTAAATGATGACAGAGTTTTCCTTTTTTAGAACAAACAAACCTTTTAATCTGTCAACAAATCAAAGCTTTATATTTCTCGTACATGGATTGTGTAGAAACAGAATGTAATTATCAAAAAGTGCTTATAGATTCTTTACTAGATTTTACTTCTTAGCAGGGGAAAAGTGTTTTATAGGTGGAACATGTGGATAAAGCAAACAGAACCGCACAGAGTTAGGTGGAACAGTTTGTGGCGTAATCTAATGGCATCCTTAGCTAATGGAAATCTCTGAATGCGTCCTCCGCCTTGCAAATACTGCAGAAATGACCTCCTATCCTATGAGAATAAGGCAATAATGTTTTGGAAACAGAAGTGATGTTTTCAGGAAATTGCTGGCAAGGGTTTTGGGTCGCATAAGCAATGGAACTCTTGCCTAACATGTCTGTATGGTTGCCAGAGCAGCGTTTGATCTTCTGCAGTGTTTCGTGTCGATGGTCTGTGACAAACACTGTTACTTAAACCGTTGCGTCACACCCGGCGCCCCCAGAGACGTGGCCGTGGGTGAGGCCGGAATGGTTCGTGCACCACCACGTTGTATGAAATTTATTTGGCAAGCGATCTGAGATCGTTGGCTGCTCTGAGATCTGACTTAGTACTTTAATGCAATGCTTGCAAATCAATCTGTATGTTGTCATTATCTGTTTTCTTATGATCAAACAATTTGTAAACGCTCCCTGTTTTCCTCTTATTGAGATCATTTTTGCTCATATCTAAATTGATGTCTTCGTATTTGTTTAACAAACTAAAATTAATTGGATTTGCACCTTCATTAAGAAATTTTCTGTATTTTCAGTCAAGTTGCACTTTTTTTTTTTTACTCATTCATAGCCTTTGTGCCATTTATTCTGCTGTAAAGTTTTTGGAAATAAAAAATGAATACAGTAACAACAGTGTCATTTTCATTTGCTCGCAACCAGATAAGAAGCGTGTTTGAAAATGCTCATGTTCAAAAATCAAATCTTTTGCTTGTATTGCATAACATGCATGGGTCAGTTTGGTATATTCCTGGAACAGTTTATGGGGACCACCAAGATTCATCTGCAGTTATTACCTCCCGCGGTTGCAGATGGGAATTTGTAACTATGTGATGTTGTCATGACAATAGTTGGACAGTTCCTGTAAGGATATTTACACGCTAACCGCCTAGTCATTTACAGAAAGCACGCAAGTCGTACATGAAACTGCATGGTTTTGCTTTGTTTTCGATGTAAGACTACACATGCTATTGTTTTATTTTTAAATATAAGAAATAATGGGCTGTAAACTAAATGTAGGTGTAAAAATCTGGAAAAGAAAATGGCAAAATTCAGAATGTAAAGACTTGTGCTTACTGACAAATTTATTAGTCCATAATGTGAATATATTCATGAGGTTTGGTGGGTTAAAACCCAAAACTTTTAGGACACTGCCTTGATATTTGAGCACTACTTTACTACTACTGGTGTAAATGTTTGTATTCTCTGCAAAAACTTCAAAATATTGAATGTAAGGGTAACATTACAACTGTTTGTTGCAATAGACTGTCTATTATAGAAGTAATAGCACTTTTGTTTTTGTCAGAGCGAAACGTTGCTTGTACACGGTTTGAAATGGAAAACGGATTAAATGGGTGAATGTATTTTTGTATTTCTAAGTACATAAGATGCATGAGACGCCAAAAGATCGAGTTTAGTGTAACTTTAAAGCAATACTTAAGGTAACAGCCTCATCTGCTGGTTACCCGGAGTATCGCCTCATTTCCACAACTCTCAAAGAGCTCGAATTTATCTCAGTTTATACTAAAACTAAACTTAGCAGTCAGTCCAACAACACCCTTCTGGTTTTAAAAGTTCCTTAAGTGAATGTGGTTTACCTTTTCAAACATTTCACCCCAGAAATGTTGTGTTTTTCGTCGTTAATATTACTGTGAGGGTCTAAGGTCCAAACACTACTGCTAGTAGTTCGCTGTGTATGACGTAAGCCTTTTCTGTCAGCCAAATTAGATTCGAACCAATCACGAAGTCGGAGAGGTTTGCGTAACCAATCGCAGCGCAGCGCTGTGACTCACCATACATGGACAGCCATCACCATATAAGGAAACATCGACTCGCTTTATATGGAGGAAAGTAGATCTTTAGGCGAAAGGCCTCGTGAGGTAAATAAACAAAACAAGCAGGCTATTAGCAATTATATCCTTTTAAAAAACATTAAACGTCATATGCGACTGAAATATACCAACTTACGTGTTCAAAGCGAACTATCTTACGCGATATTAACATTACTGACGGTAACTAGTTCTGTTGGCGGAGGTAGATTGCATGGTTGCGATTTGTTGTTTCCAAATGTGGCAAGCGCAGCGTAAGTTCAGTTGAGGTTTGATTGATGGACTGTAGGCGGAAACTATACGTTGTAAACTTTGTACGATGGTCGTGAAGGGCTAGTTTTGGGGGTTATTTTTGTAGCTCACAAACCTCAAACCGTGGCTTTCGCACAGAAATATATATATCCGTCCTTAAACTCCAAGTCCGAGTTGTCTGTTGAGTTGAGCTAATGTTTCTTAGCCTAGCATATGTGAGGCAAGTTCGCTATTAAGTGAAGCGATCTGTTTGGATTTGATCTGGGATCTGCTCGGATCACTACACCTAACGTTACCGCAGGCTGCCGTAGGGCTGGGAGCAGGTCAGTGTGTCAGCGATGTTAGGGGGAAACGGGACGGCCAGAGGGGCTGGACGCTCAGGTAACGGCACGGGGTTGACTCCTCTACAGGTGGGCAGCACATCTGGGGCTTTAGGGGCAGTAAACTCTGCCATGAACTTGCCCGATGGGGCCAGATACGACGACAGGCCGTCGGTTGAGGCTGTGCTGAGCGGTTCCGATGGAGACTCGGATTCCGGGGATGATGAAGAGAGTTCCGTGGTGGACAGGAGAGGAGTGAAGCGGGAGAGGAGTGAGATGGAGGTCGGAGGATCCTCGGGATCCAACGCAGGACTGTCGGCGGGGTATGGAGGGGTTTCCACCGGGGTTGCTGGTGCGAAACCCGGCAAGAAAACACGAGGACGGGTGAAAATTAAGATGGAGTTTATTGACAACAAGCTGAGGAGATACACGACCTTCAGCAAGAGAAAGACTGGCATTATGAAGAAGGTACGTTCATCCAGCACATGTGTGTGTGCTCCTGTTTCCTACTGCTAGTTAAGAATTAAAATACAAGCCATTATTACACCAATACTAGTACTAAACCACAATGCTAATACTAGCACTGCAACTACTAGTGCTATACTAAAACACTGATCCAGGTATTATGCATTACTAGCATTACAATACTGATTCTAATACTACTTTTAGGAGTATTAGTATCAGTATAATGATTAATCTCTGTTGCTAGTAGAATAACACTGCTAGTGCTATCAAGTTACAACTATTGATAGAGCTGAATGCAAGTATTATGCACTACTAGTTTTAAATGATAGTACTGATTCAAATATTGTAGAAATACAAGGACAACTAGTTTTAAGTGATTGTATTGATTCTAATATTGTTGAAGTACTAGTACAACTGGTTTTAAATGATTATACTGATTCTAATACTGTAGAAATATTAGTATCGCTAGTATTACTGATTGCTGTACTACAGCAGTACTTGTGCTAAACTACCATGCTAATACTAGCACTGTGACTACTACTAGTGCTGTACCAAAATACTGATGGTGTTGTACACTACTTGCATTACAGTACTTATTCTAATACTATAGAGATACTAGTAGCAGTAGTTTTAAATCATCATAATGATTCTGTTACTGTAGTACTAGTACGACTGTTGCTAGTGTTTACCACTGCTATTGCTATCTAGTTACAACTAGTGCTATAGCAGAATACAGGTATTATACACTGCTAGTTTTAAATTATAATATCAACTCTAATATTGTAATAATACTAGTACAACTGTTTTTAAATGATTATATTGATTCTAATATTTTAGAAATACTAGTATCACTAGTATTTTTGTATTGATTTTTATAATGTAGTAATACTAGTACTACAGCAATACTAGTGCTAAACCACCATGTTAATACTAGCACTGCAACTACTAGTGCTATACTAAAATACTGATCCAGGTATTATGCATTGCTACCATCACAATACTGATTCTAATACTGTAGAGATAATACTTTTATGTGTATTAGTATCAGCATAATGATTAATCTCTGTTGCTAGTAGAATAACACTGCTAGTGCTATGAAGTTGCAACTATTGCTAGAGCAGAATGTAGGTATTATGCACTACTAGTTTTAAATGATAGTACTGATTCAAATATTGTAGAAATACAGGTACAACTAGTTTTAAGTTGTTGATGTACTAGTACAACTGGTTTTAAATGATTATACTGATTCTAATACTGTAGAAATATTAGTATCGCTAGTATTACTGATTGCTGTACTACAGCAGTACTTGTGCTAAACTACCATGCTAATACTAGCACTGCAACTACTACTAGTGCTATACCAAAATACTGATGGTGTTGTACACTACTTGCATTACAATACTTATTCTAATACTATAGAGATACTAGTATCAGTAGTTTTAAATCATCATAATGATTCTGTTACTGTAGTACTAGTATGACTGTTGCTAGTGTTTACTATTGCTATTGCTATCTAGTTACAACTAGTGCTGTAGCGGAGTACAGGTATTATACACTGCTAGTTTTAAATGATAATATCAACTCTATTATTGTAATAATACTAGTACAACTGGTTTTAAATGATTTTACTGATTCTAATATTTTAGAAATCCTAGTATTACTAGTATTATTATTGTATTGATTGTTATGATGTAGTAATACTAGTACTACAGCAATACCAGTGCTAAACCACCATGTTAATACTAGGACTGTAACTACTGCTAGTGCTATACCAAAATACTGATGCAGCTATACACTACTTGTATTACAATGCTGATTCTTATGCTATAGAGATACTAGTATCAGTAGTTTTAAATCATCTTAATGATTTTATTACTGTGATACTAGTGATAAAAGTTAGCAAGTGGTCCAGTTATGACAAGTAGTGCTGTAGCAGTATACACCATACATGATTAGTATCAAATAATACTGATTCCAATATTGTAGAAATACTAGTACAACTAGTTTTAAATGATTATACAGATTGTAATATTGTAGAAGTACTAATACAACTGGTTTTAAATTGTATGTTAAATTATTATTTTTAAATTATATATTATATGATTCTAAAACTGTAGAAATATTAGTATCACTAGTATTACTATTGTACTGACTGTAACATTGTAGTAATAATCACAATATAGCAATACTAGTGCTAAACCACCATGCTAATACTAGCACTGCAACTACTACTAGTGCTATACCAAAATACTGATGCACGTATTATACACTACTAGCAATGCAATACTGATTCTAATACTATAAAGATACTAGTATGAGTAGTTTCTCACCATAATGAATAATAATAATCAGTGTTACTGTACAGTACTAGTATGACTGTTGTTAGTATTATACCACTGCTAGTTCTATCAATTTACTACAACTAGTGCTATAGAAATATACAAGTATGCTAGTATTAAATGATAATACTGTTTCTAACATTGTAGAAATACTAGTACAACTGGTTTTAAATGATTATACTGATTCTAATATTGTAGAAACATTAGTATCACTAGTATTGTTGTACTTATTGTGATACTGTAGTAATTCTAGTACTACAGCAATACTAGCGCTAAACCAGTATTCTGATTCAGGTGTTATACACTGCTAACATTACCATACTGAACTATAGAGATACTAGTATCAGTAATTTTAAATCATCATAATGATTGCCTTACAAAATTAACCATGGTTTTACTACAAAGAACACGGTTACCTATAGTTAAACCTACCATGATTTTGCTAGACTAGCCATAGTTTAACCATGGTATTTGTAGTAAAACTGTGTTATAAAAATCCAACATTCAAAATTCAATACACCGAATAACCATGGTTGTTTGGGGTGTTGAATTTTGAATGTTGGATTTTTATAGTAATAATAAGGCAGTAATAATAATTGAGTTAAATAAGTTAAAAAAGTAATTTATTTAACCTGATTATTACTGTACCATTATTTATAGTAAATTTATAATAAGGTTAAATAAGTTAAAAAGTGACTTATTTAACCTTACTATTACTGTACCATTATTAGTTCTGTATCAATTAAATTCATTTTACTAATACTAGTACTTTATCAATTGTAGTGCCACTATACTAGTATCATCCTTTTAATACTAGCTCTAAATCAATTATACTAACTGTAAATTGATTCTACTGATTGAACTTTACCTGTACCATTATACTGATACTCACACTATACTGATACTAGAACTTAACATTACTCAACTGTACTGTTAGAAGAAATATTGCATATTATATACAAGTTTTCCATTATTTATAACTGGTCCATCCCTGGTGCTATATCAATTTACTAATAGTGTTGTACTAATAGTATTACTACATATACTGATACTCATAGTATACCAATACTGATATCAGTATAACCTTACGAGCGCCATACTACTATACCTACACTAGTACTGTGTTTGTACTAATACTACATGGATAGTAGTCCCATATCACTGTGTTGATGCTAGTACTACACCACCACTGTTGTTAAACTATACTGTTACAAGTACTTAAGCCATTCTAGTTAGCAGGCTAGTGCTATATACTACTTTAGTAATACTGGTTATATAGTACTATATTGATGCTAGTTTACTGTTGTGTTTACATCATACCTCAATAAAGACATTAAAAACATACACACTCACTGACATGTACACTAACTAGAAACCTCCCCCCTAATAAGAGCTGTTTTCAGCTCGGTCAGAACCACCTCTGCATTCACTAAGAGCAGCTGAGGTCTGACACTTCTGACAGTATTTCAGTTGAAGGTAGTTTCCACATCTGTTCTGACTCATTTGTCATTGCTCGCTCAATTGTCATTCATTCCTGTCTCAGCAAAAATAGCCCTGATGCCCGATTAAGTTACCGCAGCACTAGACATTGTTAATACATTTGCATATCTTGAGAACCGGCCTAGTTGCAGAAGTCGGGCATGGAGGGTGTAATGACAACCTGCAGTAGGCAGTAGGCCACAGACCTTCAGGAGCATGTGATCGGCTTCTCTGGTATCTGTGGCTTAGTAGTTGCAGTTGCACTTCTTTCCAGTTATCTACTATGATCCTCTTTTCATTTTTCTTATCTTATTACGTTTTGAAGGATAAAGATCAAGCCATGTGGTTTTTAACCATGCGACATTTATGATACTTCTCAGATGTTTGCCATAGTTGTCCAATCGATAACTGTTGAGGTTACTGCAAGTTTGGCATCACTTATGAGAGTTCACTGGTCACGGAAACTTCACTCTAGTATAGAAGGTCTCATCGTTATCTTGCTTTCTTCTGTTCCTCTTAATGTTTCCAGGCTTATGAATTATCCACCCTAACGGGGACGCAAGTTTTGCTCCTGGTTGCCAGTGAGACGGGCCACGTGTACACGTTTGCCACGCGAAAACTTCAGCCCATGATCACCAGTGAAACAGGTAAAGCCCTCATCCAGACCTGCCTAAATTCCCCTGATTCTCCGCCCCGTACGGACCCTTCAACAGACCAGCGGATGAGTGCCACGGGATTCGAGGAGACAGACCTCACCTACCAGGTCTCAGAGGCTGATGGTCTCACAGAGCCAAAGGTATGTCATTTCTGCTACATATTTTCAGTCAACTAGTCGATGATGTTTAGGGCTGTTGTTTATAGACATAGGCCAGGTGTGTTTCTTAAGGGGGCGTTCACGAAGTATGCTTTTTTTATGTTCATGATAGCAAGAAAGGATGGAATGCAGCAGGTCTCACTGAAACATGTTTTGAAAGTTGGTAGAAAAAAGTTGAAGCTACTTTTGTAAGAAAAAGAAGTATTAGGAGTATTAGTATCAGCATAATGATTGTATGGAGCAGACGCTTTTCTTTGGACATGCTCTTTTAGGATGCAGTCTTTTGTTCACAATAGCTGCATGATGCACAACAGGTCTCAAGATGTAGAAAAACTTGAAACTTGATAACATAGTTTAAAAAACTTTCAGAATGTATGATGTAACCATTGGATCAGATGCTGTTCTTTAGGAGCGTTCACTTAGGATGCAATCTTGTGTTTACAATAGCTGGATGGAGCACAACAGGTCTCAAGACATGTTTTTAAACTTTAAGTTTAAAAACACAGATGAGATGTTTTGAAAGTTGGTAGAAAGACGTTGAAACTTGTTAATTTGATATCATCTTAATGTTCAGAATGCATGGTGCAACATCATGTGGACTACACGATTTTCCTTTTGGAGTGTTAATATAAAATACCTGGTTTTGATATGCGTTTTAAAAGTTGGTAGAAAAAACTTTGAAACTAGATGATTTGAAAAAAAATACTCAGGACTTGTTGTGCAGCAAATTGCATTCTTGTGTTCACAATAGCTGGATGGAGCACAACGGGTCTTCAATTTTGTTTTTAGAAGTTTAGCAACGGTGGTACAAAAGTTGAAACTGAATTGTTAATTTAAAACATCATCTTAAATGTTCTGGACATGCGGCACAAAAAATAATATGAATCAAACAACTTTAATCAACTTTTTTTAGTATGGGTGCTTACTTTAGTAGGGGTGCATTCTTATGTTCACAATAGCCAGATGGAGCTGGTCTCAAATTTTGTTTTTAAAGTTGGTAGAAAAGTTGATTGTTTCATTGTGTCAATTGTAAAACTTAAAAATTGTCATCTTAAAAATGTTTTGGATATACAGCACAACAAATAATGTGGACCATGTGCTTTTTATTAGAGATGCGTAGTAATTTGTTGGAGTGCAATGGGAGACATGTTTTAAATGTTGGTAAATTTTGGTTGAAAAATGTTAAAATTGGTAATTTGATATATCTTAAAAAGGCAACATTACATGTACTACACATTTTTCTTTTGGGGTTTTTACAAAAACTTGTCTGGAGCACAACAGGTTTTGAGACACGTTTTGAAAGTTGGTAGAAGTACAACTGATCACAAATTTTGTTTTTAAAGTTTAGCTAAGTTGGTAAAAAATTTGGAACTTAACTGTTAATTTAATATTAAAAATGTTCTGGATATGCAGGGCAACAAATAATGTGAACCAAACACTTTTTATTAGAGGTGTTCACTTAGGACACAATCTTGTGTTCACAATAACTGGATGTAGCTGGTCTCAATTTTGTTTTTAAAGTTTGCCTAAGTTGGTAGAAAAGTTAAAACTTAAATGTTCATTTGATACATCATTTTAAAAACATTATGTATACATGGCACAACAAATAAGGTGAATCAGACGCTTTTAATTAGGGGTGCTCACTTAGGATGCCATCTTGTTTTCATGAAGCTTGCTGGAGCACAACAATTTTAAGATGTTTTTTGAAAGTTTGAACATTTGGTTGGGGAAAAAAAAAGGTTCAGGACACGTCACACACAAAAATTGCATACTTATGGTCACGATGGCCAGATGGAGCTGGTCTCAAATATAGTTTGTGAAGTTTAACAAATTTGGTAAAAAAGTTTAAACTGAATTGTTAATTTGATACATAATCTTTAAAAATGTTCTGGACATGCGTCACAACAAATAATATGAATCAAACATTTTTTAGTAGGGGTGTCCATTGTGTTCACAATAGCTGGCTGGAGTACAAGTTTAGAGACATTTTGCAAGTTGGTAGAAAATCTGGTTTAAAAAACATTGAAACTTGTTATTTCGATATATGATGTTGAAAGCATTCAGGTTGTGTGGTGCCACATTGCACAGATTAGACATTTTTCTTTCGGGATGTTTGCAGTAATTGGAGCGCGAGAGGTTTTGAGGTGTGTTTGGAAAATTTGGTTGAAACTTGTTTATTTAATATCATGTTAGAAACATTCAGGACGTGTGCCGCAACACTGCATGTTTTTATTTTGGGGTGTTCGCACTTATCTTGAACACAATGGGTTTGAGACGTGAAAGCTGGTCAGTTAATTTGATTGAAACTTGGTAATTTGACATTATCTTAAAAAGCTTTAGGCCACATTTTTCTTTTGGGGTGTTCACAAAAACTGTCTGGAGCACAACTGGTTTGTACATGCATGTTTTGAAAGTTGATAGTAAATTTGGTCAATTTGTAGAAACGTATTCATTTGATATATCATGTTGATGAAACATTCAGGACATGTGGCGCAACATTGTGCAGACTACTTTTTTAATTCGGGATGTTTGCAATTGGAGTGCTATAGGGTTTGATACATATTTTAAAAGTTGGTAGAAAATTTGGTTAATGTTGAAACTTGTTTATTTGATATATCATGTAAAACATTCAGGACATGTGGCGCAACACAATGTTTTTCTTTTAGGGTGTTCGCACTTGTCTTGAGCACAGTGGGTTTTGAGACGTGTTTTGAAAGTTGGTCGAAAATTTGGTTGAAACTAATATTTTGTTATCACAAAAGGTTCAGACCACATGGCACAGTATTGGACTACACGTTTTTCTTTTAGGGTTTTCACAAAAACTGCCTGGAGCACAACTAGTTTTGATGTATGTTTTGAAAGTTGATAGAAACTTTGGTTGAAAAACATTGAAACTGGTTTATTTGATATATCATGTTAAAAACGTTCAGGATGTGTGGCGCAACATTGCGCGGACTAGACGATTTTTCTTTTGGGATGTTTGCAATAATTGGAGCGCAACAGGTTTTGAGACATGTTTATAAAGTTGGTCAAATTTGGTTGAAAATGTGATATCATGTTAAAATCATTCAGGATGTGTGTCACAACACTAGATGTTTTCGTTTTGGGGTTTGCACTTGTCTTAACCACAATGGGACATGATTTGAGACGTGTTTATAAAGTTGGTCGAAAGTTTGGTTGAAACTTGGTAGTTTGATATATTGTCTTAAGGCCACGTGGTGAAACGTTACATGGACTGGACCCTTATCTTTTGGGGTGTTCACAAAAACTGTCTGGAGCACAACCGGTTTTGATACATGTTTTAGAAGTTTTGTAGAAAATTTGGTTGAAAAATGTTGAAACTCGTTGATTTGATACATTCAGGATGTGTGGTGCAACATTGCACAGGCTAGACAATATTTTCTTTTGGGATGTTTGCAATAATTGGAGCACAATAGGTTTTGAGATGTGTTTTGAAAGCTGGTGGGAAAGTAGGTTGAAAAAATGTTGAAACTTTTTCATTTGGTTTATTTCATGTGGTGAAACACTAGAGTTTTTAGGTCTTGAGCACAACAGGTTTTGAGACGTGCTTTCAAAGTTGGTTAAAAATTTGGTTAAAACTTGGTAATTTAATATATTATTTAAAAAATGTTCAGGCAGTTACATGGGCTGTGTATTTTTCTTTTGGGGTGTTCACAAAAACTATATGGAACACTGCTGGTTTTGATATATGCTTTGAAAGTTGGGAGAAAATGTTGTTAAAAATTGTTGAAACTAGTTTGTTTGGTATCATGTTAAAAACATTTAGGTCGATGGCGCAACATTGCACAGACTAGACGATTTTACTTTTGGGATGTTTGCAATACTTAACAGCGTAACAGATTTTGAGACGTGAACGTTTTGTAGAAAATGTGGTTGAAGTGTTGAAACTTTGATACATTCAGGATGTGTGGCGCAACATTGCACAGGCTAGATGATATTTTTCTCTTGGGATGTTTGCAATTGTCATTTTGAGATGTGTTTTGAAAGTTGGTAGAAAATTTGGTTGAAAAACATTTAAACTTGTTTATTTGATATATCATAATGTTCAGGACATGTGCTGCAACACATAACTACAATTTATATACTTTTTAATGCCAAACGCTTGTCTTGTCTTACTCTGCCTGGACTGTTTTTTTCCAGTTCATGACAGTTAGTGTATGTCGAAAAACTCCCATCTGATGTTCTCCCTCAACTTCAAAATTGTCCTACATCGCTGTTTTACCTTTTTTGTTAACGGTGTTTGATCTTCTTTGCATGTTTACTTTGCAAAGACTGGCTCGGTACTTCTGCAGTGATGTAGGATGATTTCGAAATGATTTTTGAAGTTGAGGGAGAAAATACAATTGGAGTTTTTCGACACACCCTAACTGTCTTGAGCCAGAATACACAGAGTTCAGGCAGAGCAAGACAAGACGAGCGTGTGAAATTAAGAAGTATTTAAATTGTATTTTTTGTTTTTAAATGAAAATAACCGATCGTTTCATTAGATAAGACCCTTCTTCCTAGACTGGGATCATTTACAACCACATTTGGGATCATTTGAAGCCGCATTTAAACTGCATTTTAAAATGCAGTCCATTATATGGAGAAAAATCCTGAAATGTTTTCCTCAAAAAAACATAATTGCTTTACGACTGAAGAAAGAAAGACTTGAACATCTTGGGTAACAAGGCGGTGAGTACATTATATGTGAATCTTTGTTTTGGAAGTGGACTTCTTCTTTAATTTGATGCGTCATCTTAAAAATTGTCTGGACACACGACAACAACTAATATGAGCCAAATGCTTTTTAGTGGGAATACTCACTTAGGACACATTATGATGTTCACACAATAGTTAGTTGGAGCACAACGAGTTTTGAAAGTGTGGTAGATAAAGTTGAAACCTGTTATGGAAATGTCATTTAATAAAAAAACTCTCTGGAAACTTGGTTTTAAAACACAAGAGAAAAGAACATCTAGATAAAAACACAACTTGACCTCAATAGTCTAGTGGGTTTCATTAAATTAGTCTCATGTGAATAGTTGGTTCATGGATTAGTCGACTGTTAGTCGAATATTTTGCACGTCTAAATACGAATTGTTGTTATAGTTCCACAGTCTGTCACTTGAGTGTAAGCTTACTCCCATTCCTGAGTTTCTTGACCTTTGCAGGTCTCAGTTTTCCGGGCTACAATAGCGTTTTAACGTCGAACGAAATCATGTACAGCTTTCACACAAGACCCCAGTTCGTCTGTCTGCATATATCCTGCAAATACCAGTTTTGCCAACATTTATGAGCGTTTGCGTCACCCCAATCACGTCTTGCATGGCAGCGTGTGTTATTCACAATGTCCAGCGCTCATTGATAAGGATTAGATGCTGTCTGCATGTCCATATATAGTCTGGTTTTCCCAGTACACTTTCTTGGCTCATGGCTGATCACATTCCGTATAAGCTGCAGCTGTTTTCAAATTTGGATGACATATCCCCCCCTTTTCCCCGCTGATTTAGGGCAAGTAGCGAGTGAGCGTGCAAAAATTACAAGCCCGAATCTCTGTTTAAGAAATCGCTTTAAAAAGCAGACCCTTATGTTGTTGAGCTGATGACAAGCTCATCATATAGTGCGTGTTTTGAAAAGCCATCATGGGAATCGGATCCCTCCTTTCAAGCTTGATGGCTCACAAATGCTCAAGGGCTTTATGACACGGATTGGTTTTCAGTTACAGATGCTAAATATGACAAAAGTCCTTGCAGTTTGGTACTAAAATGAAGCGGCCAGTATCAACTTAACACTGTTAAAGGGACAGTTCACCCACAAATTAAAGTTCTGGCATCATTTACTCATCCTCATGTTGTTCCAAACCTTTTTTCTGTGGAGCATAAAGTTAATTATTTTAAAGAATGGACCAAAAATATAATGGAAGTCAATGGCTGCTTGGTTACCAACGTTTTTCAAAATGCATGTTTTGTTTCCCACTTTATTTTTATCCACAGAAGAAATAACCAAATACAGGTTTTGAAACAATTTAAGGGTGAGTAAATGAAAACAGAAATTTAATTTTTGAGTGAACTGTCCCTTTAAGTGGACTCAAATTAAATGTAACATTTTATTTATTTATTTATTTATTTCCTCTGCATTCTGAAGTTTTGCTATAATAAACAATATAAATAAACAATAAATAATATTTATTTACAATAAATGCCATATACACACATTTTGTATACATTTTTTTTATTTGTTTTAGTTGATCATTTTTTTTAATGTGAAATTTAAATGAATAGAAAATAATGGAAAATTCCATAATAAACAATAAATAAATTCATAAGTAATGAATAATTATACATTTTGTATACATTTTATTTTTTGTTCATTTATTGTTCATTTAAAACGTAAAATGTTTATTTAAAATGCAGTTAAAATGAATAGAAAATTAAGATTAAATCCATAATAAACAATGAATAATTATAAATAAACAAATGTACAAATGAAATCTTATATTCTGACACATTTATTTACTGTCATTTACATTCTGAAGTTTTGCTATAATAAACAATATAAATAAACAACAAATAATATTTATTTACAAAAAAGGCCATATACACGCATTTTGTATACATTTTATTTATTTGTTTATTATTTATTGATCATTTTTTATTTGTGTAATTAAAATGAATAGAAAATTATGAAAAAAATCCATAATAAGCAGTAAATTAAATAATAATGAATAATTATAAATAAATAAATATACAAATAAAATATTATATTCTGACACATTTATTTACAGTAAATGCCTATACACCCATATTGTATACATTTTATTTCACTATTTATTGCTTATTTAAAATGTAAAATCTTTATTTAAAATGTAATTAAAATGAATAGAAAATTATGAATAAATTATAAAAAAAATTATATAAAAAAAACAAATGTACAAATGAAATCTTATATTCTGACGTATTTACTGTCATTTGCATTCTGAAGTTTTGCTATAATCGATTATTTGTTTATTTATTTATTTATAATTATAATTATAATTATAATTATTATTGTTATTGTTGTGTAACAACTTGTTTTTAATACATTTATTTCCTAATATGCATTTATTTCCCTGAGGTCTTGTTGCACTAGTTTAAAAGTTAAGGTTAGTATTTTATTTTGTTTAAAAATAAATAAGTAAAATTAGGCCAATAAGCAAATAATAATTATAAATAAACAAAAAATATTTATTTGCCTTAAATTGCATAAACACATATTTTGTATATTTTTATTGCTTTTTTATTTATATAGTTATTTATATTTATGTACATATTTATTTCCTAAAACGTATTTATAATCTCGAAGTCTTGTTGGACTAGATTAAAAGTTTAAGAGTTAGTATTTAATAAAAAAATTAAAAAATAAAATAAAGTAAAACAGTGAAAAAGTATAAATAAACAATAAATAATATTTATTTACAACAAATGTCATACACACGGATTTTGTGTATCTTTCGTTCATTACTTACTGTTTATTTGATTTAAAATTTAATTAATTATAATTATGATTAAATCAATAATAAACAATTAATAAAATCAATAAATTAATAATAATAAATAAATATATGTCAGAATGTTAGATTTCACTTGTAAATGTATTATTTAGCTGTCATCTGCATTCTGAAGTTTTGTTATAGCAATATAAATAAAATTGATGTAAATATATAATAAATAAAACATCCTTAAAACCCTTTTTTAATTATAGTCTAACAACTAGTTTTTAATACACATTTATTTCCTAATATGGATTTATTTTCCCAAAGTCTGTGTACTATAGTTTAAAAATGTAAGGTTATTTTATTTTATTTTATTATAAATAATCAATACATTTACAAATGAAATCTAACGTTCTTTCATGTATTTATTTACTGTCATTCTGAAGTTTTGCTATAATAGATATAAGTAATATTTCTGTAAATAAATATGTAAGGATTATTTTCATTTGTTAAACAATAATAATAATAATAATAATAATAATAATTAAAATAAAATAAACCAATAAACAATAATTAAATATAAATAAACAATAAATAATAATTTATTTACAACAAGTGTCATACGCATTTTTTGTATATATTTTATTTATTTGTTCATTATTTACTGTTTTTTTTATATAATTTAAAATTAATACAAATAATGAAGAAATCTATATTAAATAATGAACAATCAGTTAATAAATAAAATATTAATTCGTAAATAATGCATAATTATAAATAAACAATACATTTACAACTGAAATCTAACATGGACATATAGTAATATACATATTTTTTTTCCTAATATGCATTTATTTTCCCGACGTCTTGTTGCACTAGTTTAAAACTTCAGTATTTTATTTTATTTTTTGTTTTTTGTTTTATTGTTTTTAATTTAATTTTATTTTATTTTATTTTATTTTGATCATTAAATTGTATTAGATCAAAAGTGAAAGTAAAGACTTTTATAATGTTACAGAAGGTTTCTGTTTCAAATGAATACTGTTCTTGTTTGTTTTCCCACAAAATGTTTCCACAAAAATATTAAGCAACAGCAGTTTTCAGTATTGATCAGCTGATTTCTGAAGGATCATGTGACACTGAAGACTGGAGTAATGATGCTGAAAATTCAGCTTTGATCACAGAAATAAATGACATTTTAACAGATATTCACTTAGAAAGCAGTTATTTTAAATTGTAATAATATTTTGCGATTTTGCGGTTTTTACTGTATTTCAGATAAAGTAAATGCAGCCTTGGTTTTCACTGACTTCTTTTAAAAACATTTTTAAAAATTTCATTTTTGACCATTAGTGTAATTCATAGTGTATGCAATGCTCAGATTGGCTCTGATCTCTCACCCAAGCTCAGTTGTGCTAAACAGTGACCAATTACGAGTGTTTTAGTGGTGGTGTTTGTCAAATTTCTGAAGGAGAGCAGAAATCCCTGGTAGTTGCTCAGCACACGGTCGGTCAGATGCGTCGTCCCTGTGTCGTGGTTTTCATCGAGAGCTGCCTGAAATAGCGTGGCTCTCTCGCTGTGTGAGCACCTGTTTTCCTGTGAAGGCAGCTGCCGTTCTTGGGATCGTTCATGACACAATTGCCTTTATCACACGCAGTTGTCGCCACAGGCTCTGCCGTGATCAGTCAGTCCCGCTCAACTCTGTGGAGTGAATGTTGTGATAAATGCTTGTTTTGAACAGTTATCTGAAAATATGACCTTCCCGTTATATGAATCTGGTCTTCATTTGTTATTTATAATCGTGTCTTTTGATTCGTGTCCGTCGGGTTTCATTCCAGATAATAAACCGAGATGAAGGAGCTTTCATTTGAAGTGTTTAATTGACTGGATTATCAAGTAGGCATTGTTACATTACGTAATGTGTAAATGAGGCTCTACAGTGAATCAGAATACAAACACTCCCTAATTCACATTGTGATTGTGACTTTCCATCACAAAGGTTTGTTTAATTACACAGTCATTATTCGTGGGCAAAGACTTTACTCATAGGGTGCTGGATGACTTTTTACATAATGCTTCAGGTATAATTAAAATGCATTAATAATTGTAATGAATGTGTACACACACTTATTTATTATTTATTGTTTATTATTTTATTGTATTTTTTTATTCATCTAAATTAATAATAAACAATTAATAAATATCTTTTGCATGTATTTGTAATTATTTGTTCACTCCTTATAGTTTATTTTATTTTTTTTTAATTAATGAAAATTAATAGGAAAATAATTAAATCAATAATTAATTGGTAAAACATAAATCCAATAAATCAATAAGCAGTAAACAATTGTAAATAATTAACTAAATAAAAATATTTATTTACAACAAATGCCATACACGCATTCCATATGTATTTTATTTATTTCTTCATTATTTGTCGTAAACATTTTTAAATTAAAGAATAAATAAATAATGAATAATTAATTATAAATAAATGAATAAACAATAAATATGTTTTATTTACAAAATGCTATATATATTTTTTATTAATTTTAATAGAAAATGACTAAATAAATAATAAACAAGCAATTGATACATTAAATAAAATAAAGCAACAAACAGTGAGTAATTATAAGTAAATAAACAATACATAAATATTTATTTAAATAATTTATACAACAAATATAACAGATTTTGTATACATTTTTGTTCATTATTTGATTTTAATTTGTAAAGTAAAATTAATAGAACAATAATGCATAATCAATAATAAATAAAAAACAATTAATTATTAATTATTATAAATAAATGCAGATATTTTTCAGTAGTAAACAATTCATAAATAAAAAAATAAATCAATATACTATGAATAATTCTAAAGAAATAAACAATGTTTTTTTATTTACCAAAAATGCTACACACACACATTTAAATAAAAATGAATGTGTTAAAATAAATAAAATAAAGCAGCAAACAGTGAATATTATTGTTGTTGTTGTTGTTGTTGATTAATAATAATATTTATTGTTTTTTATTTTAATTAAAATTGCTAGTAAAATAATGAACAAAGCAACAATAAACAGCATATAAACAAAAAATAAAATAAACAAATATTTACAATAAATATCAGTTTGAGCATTGAGCAAATCAGTAATAAACAATAAATAAAATAAATGAATAGACAAACAAACAATTAATAATTATAAATAAAAATGATAAATAGAAATATTTATTTTGAATGTATTTTATTTATTTGTTTATTATGTATTGGTAAAAATGGATAAAGCAATAATAAAATAATAAACAGCATAAATAAATAAATTAATAAACAATGAATAATTATAAACAAATATTTATTTACAACAAATGCAAGTTTGAGCCTATCTGTCTGTGTTGTTTCAGGAAATGATCAAGCCGACGTTCACGGCTGCCACTTTACCCGGCGGCGGCACCAGCACCAACAGCATCACCACGCAGTCGTCGGCCTCTTCCTCTCCCTCGTCCTCCTCGGTGTCCATGCACACTCAGAGCAGCGGCGCGTCGCTCTCCAGCACCACCTGCTGGCCCATGAACGCTCAGAGCGTCTCCAGTGCCAACGGCACGGTGCTCAAGAGCTCTCCCGCAGGAGTCATGCAGCTGCCCGGAGGATTCACGCTCATGCCAGGTGGGGATCCCCTTCATTCATCTGTTTGTTGCATGATATTTTTCTCACTTTCACAGATTTTGACTCTTTCCAGAGGGGTTTTGCATGTTGCACTGCATCAGCTTGCATGACATCTTGGCATTTTAATACACGTGAACCTATTTGCTTTCTTGCATGTCTGCACACTTTGAATTCTGCTTTCAACTGAGTCGTCTGTGTAAAGGCCTGTTCACAACAAGAGTGATGCAACAAACAACAATACTTTAGCGTAATCTATTATTATTGTTTCTATGAAAACACTGATTATTAGTATATTAGTAAGTCTTGTTGAAAAATGTCAGGGTAGTGTAGTAAAACAAACAAAAAAAAGCTTAAAACAGTATATTATAAAATAAAATGGAATTTGAGAAAATGTACTAAAATACCTAAAACTAAAATAAAAAATAATTAAATACTCTCACTCCCTCTCTATATGTACACACACACACACACACAGATATTAAATAGATAAATAAATATATATATATATATATATATAGATATAGATATAGATATAGATATATATATATATAGATATAAATGTATAAATGTTAAATAAAATCTAGTTTTAAAAAAATAAAATGTGTATCATTTTAATTTAAAAAAAGTACTAAAATAACTAAAACTAAAATAAAATATTTAATTTCTAAAATATTAAAAACTTTGTTAAAAATTTCTCATTGTAATCTGAGAAAATATGTACTAAAATAAATAATAAAACTAAAATAAAAGTAAATAAAATATAATTTATAAAATAAAATATTAAAAACGTGTTTATTTCAAAGTTTATATATACACTATACACTTTTTTTTTATTAATTTAGTAATTTAAATTTGCTTTATAAGATATTTATACAAAAAAAACTAACAAAGTATATATTTATATAAAAAATATAAATATATAGTGAATTTTAATTTGTTCATTAGTAAGTTATTTATTTGTTAAAAACATATAATTTATTAATTAATAAATAAATACTGTGTATACCACTATAAGAGGAAAGTATATATATAGATAGATAGATAGATAGATAGATAGATATAGATATATGTATGTGTGTGTATAATGTGTGATGAAATTCATATTTGTGTGTGTAAATTGTGTGTGTGTGTGTGTGTGTGTGTGTATAATAAGCAAGATAATTATACAGTGGGGTCTTATAACACCCTGAAAATATTTATATATACATATAAATATAGGGATAAATATAAATATGAATATAAAAAGAACAAAAATAAATACAAAATGCTAAATAAAAATATATGAATTTGTTATTAATTAATATAGTATTTTGTAAGACTTTTTAAATTTAACTCAATAATATTAATATAATATTTTATTTTATTTTATTTTATTTTATTTTATTTTTTTTTTTTAAACCTGATACAAAATGTTAAAAGAAACTATAATAGTACCTTATCTGTTCCTGCCTGGTTAGAAATAACCAAATCCCTTAAAATATCAAATGTAGCTCTGAAATATCAAATATTGATTGTTTATGAAAAAGCAAGGTAACTTTAGGTTGTAAAATGTCATGTTACAAAATCTTAAAATATTTAAGACTCATTATCTCATTATATTAAAAATGTTTAAAATGTACAAAAAAAAATAATTGTGTACACTCACATATGTTATTTTTGATTGATTGGTTACATCACACATTTAGAATAGTATAAAAGTTTTTCAAAACAAAGTATACAAAAGTTACACTTCTAATAATTGGCACCCAGTCTTGCGGTGTCTGGGCCTGGATCAGGTGCGCGTGTGTTTGGTGCAGCTCCGCTTGGCTTGCTGAGGGTGTCGCTGTGTGTCCCGCAGGCGCTTCTCTTCCTCCCGGCACACACACTATTCCTCTCAGTCAGCTGCAGACACACTCTCTGGCCATTCAGTGTCCACAGACGCAAAACAGCAGCACCGCAGCCGCCAGCGCCGTCCCCGCACACACACAGGCCGCCACGCAGGCCACGCTCTTCCGCCTGCCGGCCGCCGTCTCGCTCACAGGTCAGTGCGCTTCACACTCTCTGTGTGTGTGTGTGTGTGTGTGTCTCCACTCACGCTCACGCCTTTGAGGATCTGCATGCTACAGCTTTGCTAAATCTGTTTCTCATAAAGTCATTTTGTGTTACTCTAACACAAACTACAAAAAACAGTGACTATTCAGAAATGAGAAAGTTAAATGTTACAAGTGTTTTTATTCAAACTCAAACATTTATGAATAAATCAACAAAAAGTTTACAGAGTTTACATGTAAACCGTTGTAAAATTTGTAAACTTCTGCTGTTTAGCATAGTGCACATTTTAAGTTTGTGATTTTTAGTTTAGTTTTTTTTTTAATAATTCTATTTAGTTTTAGTTTTATTTCAGGTTTAGTGGTTTTAGTACTTCATATTCATTTTTCAGACTTTTTATTGAGTTTAGTTGGGGTATTTTTATTTATTTTTTGTTTAGGTTTCAAGGTTTTCATCTAATATTTTAAGTATTTATTAACTACCTTTTTTAGTTTATTATTCAGATATAATTTAAGCATGTTTTTTAAAAATATTTATGTTTTTATTTATTATTTTATGACATTTTTAGTAATTTTTTTTTTGCAAATATTTATATTTTTATTTATTTAATTTATAGATTTAATTTTAAAGTTTTAGTGTTTTTTTATTTATTTATTTATTTTTAAGTTTAAGGTTTTCATCTAATATTTAAGTATTTATTAATGACCCTTTTTCCTGTTTATTTTTAAGTTATAATTCTAGTTTGTTTTATTGATTTTTCTGTTGTTTTAATTTAATTTTTTTTTCAATTAGTTTTAGTATTTTTTGTTTTTATTTCAGTTAGTTACTAGGTTTTTCTGTTGTTTTTTTAATTTATTTTATTTATTTATTTATTTTTTGTTTATTTGTAAAGTTTGTTTTTCATGAAATATTTTAAGAATTTATTAATTAGCTTTTTTTTTATATTCATTTTTAATCTGTTTAGCTTTATTTTAGATCAGGTAGTTTTAATTTTAGCTAGTTACTAAGGCAAGGTTTTTTTTTTTTTTTTTTTTTTTTTTCATTTTTGAACTTTTACTTATTATTTATTTATTTATTTATTTATTTATTTATTTATTTTATTTATTTTTATTATTATTATTATTTTTTAATCTGTATTTATTTTCATTTTTGTTTTAGTTATTAAGTTGCCATGGAAACATTTCTAATTTTACTTTTTTTTTTTTTTTTTTTTTTTTTTTTTTAAAGTTTAAGTTTTTCATCTAATATTTATTTTTAGTTCAAACTCATTTCAATGAATGAAAAGCATTTCAGCAGTTTTATTTTGAGTGGTTTTCGTTGATTATTGCATGCGAGTATAAAGCACACTGAGGATGTTTCTGTGGTTTGTATATCAGGTGGAGCGATGTCTCAACAGTTACAGGCCATCCAGGTTCACCCCAGTCCTCAAAGCAGTGACAGCAGTCCAGAGATCAGCCAGACCTCCACCAGCTCCACTGGTACTCACAGCATCACCCCTCTCACACTCCATACTCTGCTCTGATCAGTGACTTCTCCTCTAACATCTCTTCTGTGTCTCCCACAGTGAGCCACACCGCTACTATAGTCACTTCCTCAGTGCCTTCTTCAGTGGCCGGTCACATGATGTACCCCGGAGCGCACGTCATGTACGCTACATCCACCCCTACCCTTGCCGACGGGGGTCTAACTGTGCTCAATACCTTCCCACAAGCGCCCGCCGCGATGCACGTGTCCCACACGCAAGCCCAAGACTCAGGTCAGTCACACTGTGTTAATGTCTCGCTTGAACTGGCGTAATTATAAGATTCACAGAACAATACTGAAGACACAGACACTTGTAATTATGCTAATTCTGACATTTTGAATCACTGTAATTTCATTGTTTCAAGGCGCTTTGTTTTGTTTTGGTCGTGTTTAGGTGCAGTTCCTCAGATGTTTCTCACGGGACCTCCTGGAACTGTACAGATCCCAGTTTCAGCCGTTCCACTACATTCGGTAATATAGATAACAAGAAAACAAACGTACAGAAATGCTCTCTGTTTGTTTTTTTTTGTTGTTTTTTTCATGGTTGTGTTTTTTTTTTTTTTTTTTTAATCTGTTTAGCTTTATTTTCATTTCAATTTTAGTGTTAATTTTGTTTAATATTAAATAATTTTCTTTTTTGTTTATTTTAGTAGTAGTTTTAGCATTTCATATTTTATTCATATTTTAAAAGTCAGTCTAATTCATGTAACGTTATCATTATCTCTCAACATTAGGCTTTAAGACTTTATTATCATAACATTACACCTTTGTTCTTGTAATGTTACAAGATTCTTCTCAAAATATTACATTTTTATTCCCGTAACACTGCCGTTATTTTCAAAACATTACAACTGTAAGCATTTTACTTTTTATTCTCATGTTTCAACATTAATCTTGTAACATTATGGCTATTTTTAAACCAATTTTGTTCTTATAACATTACAATTTTATTGTCAAATAAAACATTACAAATAGTTGGACATTTAAATAAATAATGTTACATCTTCATTCTTAAAAGTTTCTGCTTTATTCATGTAACAGCACCTTTATCTCATAACATTAGGCTTTTCTCTTGTAATATAATGTCTTTATTCTTGTAACATTAATACTTTAATTTTGTATTATTTTATTCTAGAACATTTATGCCTTTGTGGTAACATTTTGGCAGTATTCTCCTTGTAACATTACACTGTTTTCAAATCAGTTTTGTTTTCATAACGTAACAACTTTTTTTCTTAAAACATGACTTTCTTGTAATGTTATGTCTTTATTCTCATAATCATTTTATTCTTGTAATGTTACATCTTTATTCTTTGGAAGTTTCTGCTTTATTCATGTAACATTGTCTTTATCTTGTAACATTAAGCTTTTTCTCTTATAATGACTTTTCTTGTGACATTAATACTTTAATTTCGTAATGTTATTACTTTATAACATTTATGTGTCTATTCTTGTAACATTTACACACTTTTCTTGTAACATAAACTTGTAACATAATGTTATGTCTTTATTCTCATAACAGTTTTATTTTTGAAATGTGATTTTTTTTTTTTTTTTTTTTTAAAGTCACTGCCTACTTCATGTAACATTGTCTTTATCTTGTAACATTAGCAGGGTTTCCGCGGGTCTTAAAAAAGTCTTAAAAAGTCTTAAATCGCTTTTCCGTGAATTAAGGCCTTGAAAAGGTCTGAAATCAGAGCAGCAAGTCTTAAATTCATATGATCATGGCATTAATTTTCGTGAGGGATTGTTACCTGAGGTGTTTCATTTTAAAGTGAAGCGAAAACGTAATTTCTGTTACATGGCTCAGGTCGCTCAATATTCATTAAACAATACGCGGTAGATGGCGGTATGTCTGCTTCATCTGTCAGTCACCCGAAGAAGAACTTGTCGTTTTGATTTTTTTTTACAGTAATAAAAATCATTTAGTTTAGTTAGAGAACAAACAATACAATTAAAACTGAACGCGGCTTCTCAATACAGTGAGCCGAACCACAGCTCAGATTTCATTCATCACATAAAGTGAGTCAAGCTGACTGACGAGAAAGAGGTGAGAAAGACAAGACTATGGCAGAAGAGTTTCAAAACGAAATGCAAAAGCGCCTGTTTTATAAATATTTTGGATTTTGAAAAGTCTGTTGACTTCTGCTGTTTATCTAAGGTGATAGAGGAAGTGTGATATTTATTTGGTTCCACTGTGTTTGCTGATTTTATTTATTTAAACTGTTTTTTTTTTTTTTTTTTTCCAATGTTATAGGTGTATGCCGTGCTTCCAAGCTTTCTTATTCGTTTTGCTAAACGTTATTTATTTATTTGGTTACACAGTGTTTTTCAGTTTTGTAAACCTGTTTAAACTTTGTGTAAATAATTATTTATACTATTTGTATTATATTATATGTTATTATTTTTATATTATATTATTCGTTTTTGTTAATAAAAGTTCGGTACGTTATGTTAATGCCGCTAATTTAAAAGTGAAAGTAAAATGCATTAAATAACACTGTTAAAATACATAATGTGGGCTAATACGAAATAAACAATTTCTGTACATTACATATTATTACAAATGCCTGCAAAGACCTAATAATTGTTGCTGTTACACTTACAGCACGATCAAATCCTTGTTAATTAGTGACCAAACATTTAATTCAAATATCCACTTAATCTTGTGATAGAAATGCTACAGCCTCTATAATTTCTTCAACAAAAAACATGTGGACATCACAACCCACAAAACAATTAACCGTTGTTTTATTGTAGTAATTTTCTTTTGTGTGTTTTCTAGATGCTTGAGACAATAAAATCAATTAGACAACTGTATTAGGCCTAATAAAATCATAGTCATAGGTAACTGTCTAGATCTACAACTGTAATTTCTAAATAATACAATTTAATTGTAATTTATTCATTTACTTTTTTATTTTATTAAAGTTCTATTTTGACCCTGGATAATATGTGTTTTTTTTTTTTTCAATAATGAGGGAGGGGGCACGACAATACGATTCTGCTTAGGGCACCCATTTGGCCAGCAGCGGTCCTTAAAACTGAAGGAAAGTGGAAAAAAAAAAAAAGAGGGAAAACTCAAACAAACGAAAAACAAACAACTGCTTGATTCCGAATTGCTACTAATTTGAAAGTGAAAGTAAAATGTGCACGGCACTTTTACCGAAGGAAAGCGAGGAAAAGAGGGAAAACTCAGACGAACTAAAAACAAACAATTGCTAGACGCTGAATTGCTGCTAATTTGAAAGTGAAAGTAAAACTCGAACTATACTTAGGGAACATATTGTTGTATTGTTTTCCCTAAGATTTTTTTTCCCTCAAATTTTCTTTAGTTGGTCTTAAAAAGGTCTTAAAGTCTTAAATTTGCCCTCATAAAACCTGCAG